>NC_134465.1:79737924-80047270 GCF_047948215.1 Lycorma delicatula
GCCCGTCTCACAATCGCTGAAGTACTTAGATCGATGGGAATTATGTTTAAAACTAACCGAAGGGATATTTTCATTACAAAAAACAAGGACTTTGAGTTACAATGCATTTCAGTTTAAGACAAAACGATTTTTACTTTTCGTACTATTTTACAGGTTTCAATTTACAACATTGTTCTTGTTTACGGTAATTGAAACATATTCTTGCATTTCAAATCCATAGAATGCGCTAAGAAGAAGTCTCTTGTGTCGTTTCTTTCTGTCCATTTTTTTCCTATCAAAACCAGGTTGTTTTTTGTAAATTTACTCGGATTCTTAAATTAAATAAACCTTTTGTTTAAGGTTATTAAAATAGTAGAGAGTTGTTTTTACTTAATTTGGGACTTTTTTCTAAATTAGTTTCGTTCGTCTTTTTGAAGTAGTTAAGAAAATGTTTAAACAAGTAATTTGATGAAAATGAAAATAAGTATTAATTTTATAATTTACAGATTTTTTTTGTAGATATTAGGATGAGCTTTTTTTGTTGCTATTATTTGGAACAGATTTTTATTCTGATACTCAGCCTCTTACTAGGAATACCGTATGAACATTTTTAACTTGTAAGAATTGCCGTTTCCTTCCGGGAATCAAACTCGAAACCTCTTAGATAAAAGCGCATTTTCTTTATAATTTTTGTAATAATTATGTGTATTTAATAAATTCGTGTTATTTATAATGAATACATAAAACCGTTTCACAGTCTTTTCTGTAATCTTTTTCTCGTTATGTTACAAATAGAATTTTTTCCCACGAAGAAAAAAAAAACATTGATTGAAAGAGAAAAATAACAAATTTGTTGGATTACAAATACGTATATGTATAAAAGGATTCTATACTTATAAATAATAATTCTTTTTTTTCATTTCAATCAAATCGTATTTTGTTCGTAATCAAAAATTACTTTTTTATTTATTTATAAAAATTTACGTTACATATTTTTTCATTTTTTAATATTATTATTATTTTAATTTATTTTTGTATAAAAGGTTACGTTCTTCATATTAAACTATATAGTTAAATGCTTTTAAAAAGCGAAGTACGCCTAAAATCTTATTAATATAAATTTAAAAAAAAGTATTAAAGCAAATATTTTATTTTATATCTACGATTTATTATATTTCATTCTTGTACGTACGAGTATAATAACAACATTTAACTACATTTTTATTTTGACTGCAGTCAAGTTTTATACAATTTTATATAAAATAAAATACCATACCATATTTTAAATAAAACAACATGTTGACTACTTTGTTTTTGTATAAATATATAATACATATATTATATTAAAAAATATATACTGTTGTTTTTTTTTCTAGCTTTAGAATTTAAAGAGTTATATAAATTTCCTTAAAAAATTATTGCTTTTAGATAATAGACGTTTGAATCCTAATATCTTTTGGTTTATTTTTATCTTATTACAAATCGTTGTAAAATTAACTTAAATTTAAACATATTAATTTTTAAAAAACGAATATAATATTAATTAATTCCATTGAACAGAACAATAATTTAATCAAAATGTGAATACATAAATATTATAGTGAAAATTAAATATTTAAAAACTGCTTAATTTTAATTTTTAAATATCCTTTTAAGATATAATTTAAACTATATCGTACTACTTTAATAGTTTCGGTTGAAAATTAATACATATTTTAGATATTACACAGTCCGTCCCACAGGAAAGGTGACTCGTGTGAAATAAAACACAAGACGTTGTTTATTTTTAGCTTATATGACTCTTTACTCAAAATAGGGTCCTTGTGAGTCAGTACACAACTGGAAGCGTTGAAAAAATTTTTCGAAATAATTATGATACACACCTTTGTTTCATTGCCATGCCATGCAGGCAATTTCAACATTTGAAATTGCCTGCAGTACCGTGATCGTAGCCCTTTGGATACCTAAAATCGTGTCGAAATACTGAAAACACCATATTTCATCACCTGTTACGATGCATGACCCTAGTCTTGTATTTAGTCTGGGACCTTAGAGGCCGATCTGTTATGTCTTTGCAGCGTTCCGCTCTGCAATTTTAGTGAGCGGGGCACAAAGCGATAACATATCTTTTTTATGTCCAAACTTTCAGTTAGAATGCGATGTACAGTTGTTTTTGTAATTCCAGTGATCTCCTCGATTAACCCGGTAGATGCACAGCGATCATTTCGAAGAATTTAAGCCGGTGTTTGAACATTTTCTTCTACTCAAACTGTCGATGATGCTCCTGGACTTGGATCATATTCAGTGCTCTACCGTCACGAAATCTTATATACACCTTAAAAACGTTTTTTCGACTCATCGCTTCACTACCGTAAACAGTTTGCGTCATTTTAAAAGTGTCTGTGGCACTTTTACCCGATTTAAAACAAGACTTAATGTTTGCGCGTTTTTCCATTGCTCCTTTCATGCTGTTAAAGTTTTGGTTATTGCGAGCAGTTTGTGATGCCAGCGCTGTTAAATTTAAATCAGAAAGTAGTCGGAATACAAAGATAGTTAATTCATGCATCCGTTCACAGATCGCATTACTAGTTACGCGAATAAAAAATCAGTCGACTTTCGGTATAGGACGGACTGTGTATACCTACATTTTAAGAATAAGATAGATCCTAACCCGTTCCAAATAATTATTATTAATGCAGATTTACCGAATTTACTTGTAAGAATTACTAAATCTTTTGGAGTAGCGATTTGATAAATCGTATCTCGTTAAATAATTAAATATATATATGAATTAATTTTTTTAATTTCTGTCGATATATTGTTGCCGGATCGAGTTTACCTAAGCGTTTTTTAAACTCATTCTAGTTATTTGTTTTGATATTCGTATATTGTACTTTATTCATTACAGATATTAATTAATGTATTTGTAAATAAAATGTACTTTATATAATTTACCGTCCGCTTTTTACATGAAAATAAATGATTAATTTTTTATTAAATTGTGAGAGCAATATATTTTTTATGTTACGTTGTTAAAATTATCTCGGTTATGAATGTTCATACTTTTCTTTTGATCATTGTTTCCGTACAGTTTTTAATTTAACCACTATTTTATATAAAAAGTTATTTTGAAATTTATTTTTTTACGATTTTATTTCGTTCCTACGTAATTATTTCAGAGTTGAAAAATAGGCTTATGGTAACTAATGGAAAAATGGCTTGATTCACTCGTGGAAACTTACGACGATGTTACTTTAATAACACTGGGGAACAAAAAAAAATCTTTTTTTGTCCCAAGAAGAAAAATATGTGATAGTATTTTTTCTCGTGAATTAAAATACGATATGGTTTTTCTCCATCATACAAGTTTTCCTTGAGACAGGTATTTATAATCCCAAATATTTTAATACTTTCTGCATTCCTAAGTTCAAAATATTCAATCATTTGACTCGCCTAGAAAGTAAGAAATTACGATTTTCTGCTATATTTCGTCTGTGAAGCATCCCTCTTGATGTTCCAATGATAATCGGCCAGCATATTAGGATTTCATTTGCCTTGATACCTCTTTTCCATAGCTGAAGTCTCCTGATGAAAGTGTTCCCCGTGCTCATCGCTCACTGCGCCAAGATTTTCCGGGAAGAACTCTAGGTGCGAGTGCGCTTTTCGATTTCCCAAAAAACTCCGAATAATATTTTTGAATGCTTGCCGAGCTGCTTTCTTCAGTGGATTCAATAGTTCCTTAAACTAATTTTTGCATCGCTAATTTTAGGAAATTTCTGGTTTAAATAAGTGAAACCAGGCGTATTGTCAATGGCCTTGACGAAATTCTTCATTAATCGTAGTTTAATATATAACGGAGATAGATACACAGTTTTAGGATTACATAACGGGTCATATTTCACATTTTTCTTTTCAGGAATGAGTCGTTCGCATTTAGGCCATTCTTTTCTAATGAAATGAGATTTTCTGTCCCTACTATCCCCATTCACACAAAAAACCACATTACTTTGTGTAACCAAGCTGCAGACCAAGAATAAGTGCACATATATTCCATTCGTACACTGCATATTGAAGATTTTTTAATATAAATTTAAAGTTTTCATTTGTTTCTTTAATACTAGCAGAGTGAGCTACAGGTAATGATGGGAATTTATTGCCGTTATGCAGAAGCACAGCTTTTAAACTAACTTTAGAGGAATCAATTAACAAGCGCCATTCTTTTGGGTTATGTTCACTATAAAGTGTCTCCATAAGAGAAGAAATGTCATTACAAAACACTAAGCCATTTTCTCCAGAAAAATAGTCTTTAAATTCAGAATGTCGTTTACGATAAGTACATATCTTTGTATTCTTTTGAAGAATATTCCATCCATTTAGCCTGGAAGCAAGCATTTCAGACTGTTTTTTGGATAACTTTAAATCTCGTATGAGATCGTTAAGATTTTCTTTAGTCAGTAAATGAGACTCACGTGAAATCCTTTGTTCAAAAGTTGTATCACCAGAATCTGTTTCTTTTTCTTCCTTACTTCCATCAGACTCTGAGCGCTCTTCATCTAATGTCACATTTTCTGCGGACTTTGGTACGGGCATTTCTTCGCAGTGTGGAACCGGTCTCATTACAGATTGCAAGTTAGGGTACACCACTGTTTTGATTTTGACGTAATCCCCTTCAATGTTTGTTAAGAAGAATTAACAGTAAAAAGAGCGATCTTTGGGTTCCCTCCAAATCATAGGGATAGCAAATAGCGTGTGGCGTGTGCCATTTTTCCATGCAATGAGAAGCCTAGAACCCGATAAACAGCAGATATGTGGGGCCCAGGTTCTTGTTTGGTCCCCGACTTTAGATCCAAAATAAAGTTCATAACACTTTTTTGCTAATGAAATAAGGTTTCGCCTTTGGAACTTGAACTTCACCACATACTATTCACCACATACATTGTCACTTCACCACATACGTAACAAAAATTGTTAGGATGATTTAAACAAACTCTAGGCATTTTGTAACTAACGATTAATTAAAAGAAATAAAGTTGTAAATATGTAATATACAATAATTCGCTTACAAAGCACTCACAATGACGTGTTTATTGGTTCACTACTATTTCAAAACTGGCATAGTTTTGGTGAATGTGTGCTACATTAGATCACGTTTGTTCATGTCTATACACGTCTGAACCTACATAACAGTAGCAACGATACCTTTTAAGTTAGCTCATTTGGTTCCGTCTTATTTACACTGTTCTAGGACAGTGGTTCCCAAACTTTTCCGAGACGCGGCGCCCTTTATCAATTAAAATTTTTCCATGGCGCCTACCCTAAATAAGTCCTCGTAAGTCCGAGATAAAAATAAATAAAACTCGTGTATCTTTATTATTTTTTTTTTACTCTATTAACATTAAATTAATAATTATAAATGTGTTGGTTCAATTAATTATGATGCTTTTGTAATATTTCGCGGCGCCCCTGTGAAGAGTTTGGGAATCACTGCGACCTTTTACATGACAATGGACAAATGGATGAAAAAACGTTTTAAAAAATTAAAATAACAAAAACACTGTGGGTGATGGAGATATCCCGAATATAAATTTGAAAACAGGATAAAAAACTGTATTAAGTACACCTATTGGTACTCGTGAGACGAAAATCATGTTGACCAGTGTAATATATCATTGATTAATCATAAAGGCACCAGAAATCTATATACAGTGTTCAACTTAAAAGAGGCTCCATCACGTAGTGTAGTCTACAAATAATAGTTTATTGGCAAACAGTTACATAATAATTTACAGAAGGTGTTGAAAATAATGTCCATCCAATTTTACGCATTTGTCAAACGTTTGACTGTGTTCCTAGCTACTCTTACTAGCTGTACCCGGTCTATTTTCTGGATGGCATCGGTAATGTTTGTCTTCAAATCCTACAGGGTGCGTGGATCGCTCCTGTAAACAATTTATTTTAAGTAACCCACAGAAAGAAGTCCCAAACTAGTTAGATCAGTGGATCTTGGTGCCCAGAAAACTTTATAATTGGTTCTTTCATCGAAAAATACTGTGGCATCTCCACAGTAGAGCGAATTGTAGGGCAAGTTGCGCTGTCCTTTTGGAACCAGCAGTCGCGCTCATCTTTTGGCAGTAAGCTATGAACTGTTGGATAATTTCTTGGTAGAGATGGCATTAGTTTTTTTTTTTAAAACAAGGGTCTTATTATTCGTTGCCTTGAAACTGTACACCTTTAACGCCAATTTTATGTGGGTGCAGTAGTTATTAAAAACATTGAGCGGGTTTTCAATACCACAGATCCAGTAATTCTGAAGATTGACATTATCAAGGTGAAACCGCGCTTCTGTGAAAAACCCTTGATATAAAACGCCATTGTTGCCTCTAATGAAGTTCCTGAATTGCTGACAGTAGTGAACCCTTTTACCATTATCAGCATTAGTTAGCTCGTGGAAAACCCGCATTCGATACGGATAACATATCAGCATTCTCCTCTCTGCGGTGTGGGCTGAACCAAGTGAAATGTTTTTTTTCCGACTTAGTCGTCGAAAGGAATTACGAGAAGATTTTGAAACTGCTCCTTTAATGTCCTGTACGACCTACGTCGTTAAAACTGACCTGTGTCGGGCACGCTTCTGGTCTAACACCGAACCTGTTACATGAAACTTTTAACTAACTTCTGAATAGCACTTTTTTCCGATACTTTCTATTCAAATTTCTCCCTGAATTTTCGCCGACGTGCAACATGAGATTTCGTCTCTAAATGAGATTCCATCACGAAGCACGTTCTTCAACAGTTAATCTCATTTTACCGAACAGCACACGATTACGCGACACTGTTCAAAAACCAATACTCGACACAGACTGGCAATACTCAAATATACAAGCGATAATCACTCCAGCTCCACCCGTGTCAACATCTTCCACATTATTTGAGCAATCTTTACTTATATATGCATTTTAATAAAAAACATACATTTTAGTATAAACTACTGGCTGATGCGACCTCAATTAAGTCGGACACCCTGCATATTCAAATACAATTAATAATTTTATATATGTAGTAGCAGTCCCGGCAATGCTTCGCTATTGCTAGGTTTGACTATATATATATATATATATATATATATATATATATATAGAATTGATAATTTTATCTTTTATTATGAATAGACTGGAATAAATAATTATTCCGGTCTATTCATAATCATCGTTTTCAGAAATGTCAAAATATTGAAGTTTTCTAAACCAGTTTGTTTTTATATTTACATAGTTTTCTGTATCACTTTAAAGCGTATTATTCCGTACGTTTTGTTCATACGTTTAGCTTTTGATTTCGTATTTATCACAGCTTATTAAGGCGGAGAATTATGTAGAACAGTACGCTGAGGCAAAAATTTAACATTGCCGGTGAAAATCTTAAAATGTAATGGGGATAAGAAAGAGCCTTGAGGAATTCCAGATTCAATATCGTGTATTTATGATTTATTTTTCTCTTTTATCGAGAGAGAAAAAATTTCATATTCATACGAGTTCGGTTTTTAATAATATGTTATAAGTTTTGATCGGTCGGAGCTCGGAAACCAAAGGTAAGAATAATGTTGAAATATCCGTTTTTTTCTGTAGTTAATATTTTAGCTCGTAAATTAATAAGATATTCTTGGAAAATTTTATTTTGTCTTCGTTTACTAAATAATTTCGAAAAAAATTATCTATTTCGAAGGAGATAAATAGATATAATAGATAGAATAATATATAATAGTGGATATAATAGATAATAGATCGAATATTAATAGATCGCTATGCTACATCCGCATAACAATTACTATCTTAAAAATACTATATTTGTTGAAAAAAAATTATTTTTTACCATTTTTTTAAACAAACTTTTATCGATCACAACTTTTGTTTTCTCCCATTTTTAATTTCTATTTTTATAGCTGTTAGTCTCGCCGCAACATCTTTATAAATATTATGCGGTAGAACCGCACCCGTGTACGTTTAAACTCGTTTATAACCGGTTCTAAATTTCAAAGTCGGTGTTAATTTTCCAGTTGGCCTATTATACAATTACCTCTTGACAGATTACGCCGGTATATCGTTATACACGACTAACAACTTTAATACGCAATAGAGCGGTGGCGGTAGTTTGTTAACGTACAGCAATACGAATCGTACGGTCTCTGCGCGCGTGCGTCGGCTGGCGAGGGGGGATAGAATTTCGTTTGTTATTACATAGAATTACCCGTTTACAACAAAATTGACTGCTTTACAACATAACTTGAAATCACAGCTAAAATACCTGCCGTAGAATAGGAATAATCATCTGTTTGAAATACAAGAGCGTTCAACTAATGATTTTAGTTGTAACGTTAAGCAAATTCTCGTTAATATCCAGTGTATTTAGGTATTTACGTAATATACTATACGTACGTGTATATATATCTATCAGATATTATACAAAATACGCCTGTTTTGTTAAATGGAGGAAATTGTTAAGCCTATCTTGTTTTATTCCGCATGGTTTGTTTAAAAGCATCACTAGTTTAATATCGGTTGCTTTTTTTTCAATTTTCCACTAAATAAATTACAGCAACAATGTATTTTAGGAAAAAATATATTTTTTTATTTTAAAGGAGAAAGGAAATGATAATATAAATTTTCGGTTTAGTAATCGTGTTCGTTGTTATTTTATGTCGTCCCTGTTACTTCTTTCAAAGTTTTTTTGATTCTTGATATTTTATTATTCACCGAGAAAAAGATAAAAAGGTTTGTTAAAATAACCGTGTATTCTACCGGGTACGTCTTGTATTCTGTTCTGGTTTACGTTTTAGAACGGTTATGTATTACGGGATCGATTATATTAATTTTTTTTTTTTTAATTTGACGAGTGATTTTTAAATATTCTACACACTTCGCTAAATCAAACGTTTTAGTACCAGACACGACGTATCGCATTAGCTGTGGCACGGTAGGTTACAACCCTGTTACGTGTATTTATTTCTCCGTAGATCATGAAAAAAGATTGAATGCTGTTCGCTCACCGTCGTTTCGATTACGAATTGTGTAGAATATAGAACGTATTCAACACGCCTCTCGAGAGATTTAAGGAAGAACTACCTTCAGCTCGTTCGGTGGCTTTTATCTTGAGAATAATAGATTTTCTTCGGGGGCGAACGCGGTCTGGGTTTGTATACGGGTTTTATACAAGTTTACCCCTACCTTGCTGCTCTACCTTGGTCCAATAATATCTTTCTAAGGAATCTAACTTTCGGGTTGCGGGTGAGTAGAAACAAACCCTACTTTCAGTATTTCTTATCGAAATACTAGACGATCTGGGAACTGTAAAACTCTACCGGATTTGAAACAGCTTTCGTAGGTACTGTATACCTGTAACTCCCGTGATTAACCTAACGAGTATCAACATATCCTGATGGGCTCTTTCCTCGCCGTTAATAAAGCCTAAAAAGCAGTCCCTGTACTAGATATTCTTATCAAATTTTATTTTTAAGCGGCTTAATAAAAAAGCTAAATTCGTTTTCTTTATTAAATATTTATTATGCCCGTGTACATATTTGTTTCTTTAACATAATGTCTCTTGGGGTTTTCTCAAAAGGTCAACGATTTAAAAAAAATCAAAAGTGGCCACCAAACCCAAAATTATCAGTTATGTTGTCAGAAATTTAGAATATTGAAAATGTTGCCTTATGGCTTTATCCTTGCGTTTATATTTATGAATGTGGAATCTTTATTAAAAAAACTCGCTCATTTTTAAAAAATTGATGTGCACACCACATCACTTCCTTGTGCGCCTATTAAATTACATATACACATTTTTTAAAGTGCATACAATTTTATTTTATTAATAACTTCTAATATTTTTTCATAATTTTTTATTTATTGTTATTATTGAATTTTATTTATTGTAAACATTTGTTTACAATCAGTGGTTATTAATAAATCAATATATCAATAGAAAAAAGGAGATGAAGTCGGATTTGAACCGATGTGCCTTCCTCTTGTAAGATCAAAAAATCTCGTATTCCATTAATTAAACTTTACTTGTCTATAATTCCTGAACTAATGAATATAAGTACCAGTTATCGTATACCGTTGAAAAGCTCTCAGTGAGGGCTTACTACTGCAGTTAAGAAAACGTTCAAAATCTAATTTCCTTGAATCTTGGGCTTGTTGAGACACGTTTTGTCCAGTCGATTGCAATCAAAAGGGAAGTGCGCACCTTCCCTAGATATCCACTAGATATTACAACAGTTCTAAATCCAAAATTTCAACATCCTACGGCTAATCGTTTTTGAGTTACGTACATACATACATACGTACGTACGTACAGACGTCACGCCGAAACTAGTCAAAATGGATATTTCCGTTGAAATCTGAAAACCGAAATGTTTCGCGATCACAATACTTCCATACTTCCTACTTCGTACAAGGAAGTAAATAACTATCGAATTAGGAAACAAAACGGTTTACATGTAACTCAAAATAATACTGCAATTTTTGAAAAAGGGTCTCAATTTGATCTCGTTGGCATTACGGACACATTAACAAATTACGGAACTATTTAAAAGACCAATTAATTTATATTAAAAAAAAATTAAAGTTTTTTTACGGAAAGATAACTTCTTAATGATTTTTTTTTTGTGTAATACTAATTTTAAAAAACCCTAAATTTTCTAACTCGTTCAACTTGCACATAAATTAATGTTTGAATAATTTTCATTACTACTTTCTGAATTATGAATTATGTTTTATACTGAAGTGTTTACGTTAACGTTATTGCTTGAGTTGTTATTTTTAATAAATAATATGATGGACATTAATTACATTTGTATTTTATTATTAATTCATCGTGTATTCTTCGATGCTGCTCCGATTTAGGTTTTATCACGGTTTCCCGTAAGTGTAAATCCAGGTAAATTATGTGACAGTTTCTTTTTATCGGCGGTAAAATACTTACTTATTCTTAATGTGATATATATATATATATTATGTACGGATCAGCATAGATTAACTCGTTCCATATTCACTGGATTTATGTTCCTGCACGGGCCGTATAAATTTTTATCGTTTTTTTTTTTTTTTAATTGGGGATTTTTAAGTATTACCTGCTTCTCTATCTTCTTGATTTTCCTCTTGTCCCTTTAATTATTCCTTTTTGTTCTTTTTACAACCTCTTCAATAATTTTCCAATTTATGTCGTTATTTTACTTAATCTATACCCTATCTAGATAGCGTTATCCCTCTACTAGGGAAAGTATTGCAATCTGTCCAATTTGGGCACATAAGGTTTTCACCGGATCTTAACGTTTTGACACCTAAGGAACCCAAAAAACCGGATCGAAGTTTTCCGGATGTTAACGTTCTTATGTACCTGCGCGCGCGTGTATGTGTGTTCTGTGTTGGCTTCTAAACTATCTTATACCTCCAGAACTGCTGGAGGTAATTTTAAGCAAACTCGGTCAGATTAACTTCTATATATGGAGCATTGATACCATTAAATTTTCAATTTAACAGTTTAAGGGGGTGATGCTGTACAACAACAATACCCTCAGTATCTTGAAATTTCGCCTAATTAAGATCACATTTTTTAGGGGCATTTTTTAATTAAAAAATAACAATATTTACAAAACACATTTTTGTAAAATCGCACCCCCACCCCAAAAAATGCTGTTGTAATCTTCTGTTACGTTATGACGTCACTGGTAAGCGGTAGAATTAAACGAAAGAATAATATTTAACGTGTAAAACAGTAACTCGTTCTGGCCGGTTCACGAACTTGAGCGTCCGGTTTATTCGGTACCTGGTGTGCTGCTCGCGGTTACACCGGTCTGCCGACCGTACAAGCAAAATTCGTTTTATGTAAGTTGTAAAATTATATTAGTTTAGTTTGGTCGACCGTCGCTGCTAGTACCACTACACCCGCGTGATTTGTATACGGTATGCGTGCTCGCTTTAGTTAGAATCGCCGAATTAAATAAACGAAAAAATATTATTTTTAAATAAAATGTTAAATATTTTAAGTCGTGTGTTTAAGCCGTGCATCAGAAACAACCCAGAGTTGTAGGACTTTCCCGGAACGCAGCTTTACCTACACGACGGAAAAGTCCTACAACTGTATTGTCAGCTTTTTTCTTATTTTGTTCATCTCGTGCTTTTTTTTTGTCTGCTCTATACAACAGCTCAATTTTTATATTTTAACTAGGTACTTCTTATCTTTCTTAATATTTCTTTAGGAGCTACATTTTAACGCGTTGAAAGTATTCTGTCATCCTTTTTCTTGATAGTATTTATCTCTTTTCTTTCAATTATACCGAATGGATTGGATAAAAATATTTTTTACTAATATAACAGTTGTATGTATGTGCCTTATACTTGAAAATATAAGGCGCATTTCAAAAACGATTTTAAACGTTTTCCAGACGTTGAGATTCGTATAATTAATTTATTTTGTACCTAGATATGTCAATTATATTAATTTTTATCGGGTTCAGTTATTCTTATCGTAACAATTGCCTAAAACCGTAGTTACATTACTAGCATCATCCGTCGCGGCTTTGCACGCACTGGCAAATTTTGTCGAAGATTTCTAGCAAAGAAGCTATTCCTTCCATTAAATTATCACTTGATGTACGGTCGATCGCTTCAAGAGTTCGATGAATCGTGGTGCTTTCATTCCGTACAGTAAGTCTTTTATCTTGGAAAAGTTTACCGATTAACGGCAATTTAAAAGTCAAATGAGCAGCAGTCTTCGCAGCGATGCCTGATAATGCTACACCGAGAGTCGAACATATGCGAACATATAGATTAATCAAAAAGGCTTTCCGAGTGTTTTTTTCTATCGGTATGGATATTGAGAGCGATGGAATCACGTGCTTGGTGCCGATCCGGTTGTAGTTTAGATAACTGATTAATTAAAACAAAAATTTCACAACATTGTGTAATAGGGGTTTTCATTATCTTGTTCATCACGAATCGGCGATGGTAAATTGGAATCGCATAAATACCTTTTACAAAGATTTACAACCTTGTCCTCGATTTCAATAACACTTCTACTGAAAACATCTCTCTTGAAAAATATTTTGGGAGCGACCCGAATAAGAAATGCCGCACCGTTATGGATTATTTACCGTTTACGCATTTTAATAAATAATTTTTCATCTTAATGTAGCCTATGACACTCCGGATTACATAATGACGTTACCGTTAAAATTTGGTAGCGATTATTTTAGCGGTTCGTAAAATGTTTGCTACCGTACAAACAAACGTTTCCCTTTTGTACGTTAAGATCTAGACGCTATTCGATAATTCGAAACAGATATCGCCAAACGAATAATCAAATATTTACCGCCTAACAGAACCGATATACCGTATTACCTAACAAATCCAATACAACTACTGCATTAACCTAACTGCCAAATGTATATCGAAGAAACGAATTAAAATCGCCTGATACTCAATAATTAACAGGTATCGGCAGAGTACGCTCTCTTAATTGAATATACTGAACTGTAAAACATTTATGGCGTGAAGCGCATCATGTCCGCCGCCTAGCAGAGATCTAAAATACTACTTTTGCACACGCATTGAAGCATTATCTTTTCAACGTTGTTTTTTTTTTTTTTATTATTGTTGTTAATTTTTTTCGACATGAAATATATCTAAAAACTTCCTCAGTTATGACAAGAAACACGGTTAATAATTTGGTTGCGGTTTATCGAGTAGTTTTTTTGTTTATTTCGAACAAACAAAAAAAGCCCTTTCGTCTTTATATAATAATATAGACTAGATGCAGGGCGTGCCTACGGCATGCCCCCGCAGCTAAGCCCTCAGGGTTGCCCTGGCGGGTGGTGTCTCGGAATGAGATTATTAGGTGTCAAAAATGTATTACCTCTTCTGTAAATTATTTTTAAATGATGAAAATTTATACAACGAAAGTTAAATTAGAAATTTAACTGTAGAAATTGATACTAACGAATCGGAATTCACCGTTAGTGAACGTTACATTCCGCCTGCCGACGTTTTGGTTATAGTTCATTATTTTATAAAGAAAACAATCACATAAATAAATAAAAAATACGTAAAAAACATTTTTTTTTTTAAAAAACCACTATTAAATTAAACGCACTAAAAGGGAAAAAAAATTTTAAGATGGCATCTCAGAATGGAATTGACAACTAGTTTTGACGGTGATATGTAAGATTATGTGAAAATCGTAGCTTCAGATTAAAAATTTGATGTTTCTGCCAATTTTTTCATAAGCGTGAAGAATGGCCTAAAGAGTGGGTGCTGCGGCACCTTACTCCATTCTGAGATACCGCCCTATAATCATTTTTTACCTTTTAATGCGTTTAATTTAATAGTGGTGTTTTACATTTTTTTTACATATTTTTATGTTCTACTTTTCAGTTCGCTTAATATAAGTGTGGTTTTAAAAACATTTTTTTTTTTTTTTCTGCTTTTAGTTTATACTTATTACATTAGTTTATACTTTACAGCTGCACTAGCGCGCAGGTTTGAGCATATTTAGCGAAAAATCAGATCGGTACTGTTTACGGTGGGTGAGTGTAATCAAAACAAAAACGATTTAATTTCCGGATAACCAATATCCGGTCGATCAAGGGCCTACCCGATTCTTTAAAAGATTAGCGCTCGACCTGCTGATATATACGCCGTTTGAATCGTGAAAATTGGACGAACGGTTGCCGAGATATTAAGGTGGTACTCCATCTCAGCCCCTCCCCGATTTCCGAACGGCGTCCCGGGACACTCGAAAATATTATCATCCGACGGGTACCTCTGGGAGCGGGCAGGGTTGTCGTGGTGTGGGGGGGTCAAAAATTTTTTCAGAGCGCTATTACCGACCGTTTTCGAAATATTTGCGATTTTCGTCAGAAAATTCGGTTCCGGTTAAAAAGTAATAAATTTTCCACCGATTTCTATATAACTGGATAGTGATCCCGTGTATTGAAATCGGTAAAATTTGAAGCGTAAAGCGTAAACTAGTGCCATCAATGAGGGGTAAAACTAAATAAAATGGCGCATGCGCAGAGGTAAATGTTAGAGTAAGGATAAAATCAGGTTTTAAACCGATGCAATATGCGTTCTGATTTTGTATTTTGAACACTGATCTCTATATAAATTTTCTACAACCGTTCGTAAATTTCTGCTTGTGTTACGAAAATGACCTTTCTTTTGGTTATCTTAAGTAAAATAAACTTCTCTACCGTCTCGATTATACAAGCGTACAATAGTTTTATTTATTTCCCAGCCGCTCATTCTGCGGCGCTGGAGTACGCGTCAATATTGAAAACTGAATTGTATTTTACGTCATAAGGATTCCCTATCCGGTTATATAGAGATCAGTGAAATTTTCCCAAAACGGTATATAAATACGTAATAATATAACTAGCGAATCGGAATTTTCCGCTAGTGATCGGTACATTCCGGTGCTAAGCTAAGGGGGACGGACGTACCCACAGACACGCATAGAAACGCCGTTTAGTAGGGTAGGATTATTATTATTTTTTTTTAATGATAGATAAAAAAATTTAATTTTTAAAATTTTTCCACATTATCTGGATTCGTATTCTGAATCCTATCGAAAAAACCGAGATGCTGTCATATCGCTGTCAAAATCTGCGGCATTTTTTTATGTTGTTTTTTTAAAACTTTATTTATTACGTCCTTTTTTGTGCAAAGGATTAGTTGTTTAAGTATACATTTTTTTTAGAGACGGATAGATTTGGTGGCAGTTAGGAGAATGAATATTGTGATGGCAGTAGTAGTTTATATATAAGTATGGAGGGGGATGCGGCACAGATGTTCATTTTCAATGTTTCACCTCCCCTTCATCGCCTTTACTTTTAACCATTACCACCACCACCGATCTAGCCTTATAATATTTCTTCTACTCAAAAATACTCCTTTAAACTTCCACCTCCTCATTTATTTTCACTCATCCGTTTGCTGCTGTGTAACTTTACTGTTCTTCTCATTCTTAAAATCGAGTTTTAACTCTAATTTTGAAGAAAATATTCTACGGCACAATTTTGTTTTCATTTATTATATTATTATTTTAACGACTAATATTAACCGAATAGCTATTTTAATTAAATCATCAATATTACTGTTTGATTTATTTTTATCATTAAATTAAAATTTTTATTATTTAATTTTTTTTTGTAATTTGAATTCTCGCATTTTATAATTTATAGATTTAATCGATGTGTATTATTTGTATTCGTCCTCCATTACATTGTGAAGGATCATATAAAGCGTAAAAAAAATTTTTTTCTCCTCATTTATAAGCCTATTTATTTAATTAATTTTTTTTTTTTAAATTAAAAAAATTAAATTTTTATTAAAGAAATCTTTGTAAAATTAATTTTTTTCCAAACTGCCTAATTTTATTTTAATTTTATTTTAGTTTTTACTTGTGTATGAGTTTGGAACGGTGTGTTATATTGTATAAATAGAAGAAATTATACCATATTTAATGGACTGAATTACAAGAAAATCCGGATTTTTTTTAATATTAATCGATTTAAATCTGTGAACAACTAAGAAGCTGTCCTAAATAATATTTTAGAAAATAATGATTTTAAAACGCTGTCGAATTATCCATCTAACTCAAAAGGGCATAAAATTTTAAACAAGACCTGAAAAGGAATTAAGCCGTTCAGTACACAAAAATGGTTATGCGTATACGGACGTGTACTCCGTATACGGAGGTGAACTAGAAAACCGTAAAGTCTATTAAATTGTTGAGGGATATTCTGAATTTGCCCGCACTCATTTTGAGATGGTGTTTCTATTTATTCGTTGTTATGTCCGTGACCGATTATATTTTTTGACATTAAACCTGTTTACTTAGCGGTTAAATTTATTACGTTACGCATTTTTTTTTTCAATATTACGATCATCAGTCGATTAGAACAGGGATACTAGCGAGATGTCCTCGGCCGTGTGTTAATTCTACTTTAATTAAACTTTGTTTCTTCTACTCGTGATTGTTGTTTTCCGTTAACCGATATAAAAAAGCCAACACAGTGTCATGGAGGTGTACTCTACCTATTGTTTATTAGCCTGTTCGTTTACAACGTTTTCAAAATTAATTTTTAACTCCATTAATGGTCGAACGCTTATTTACATTATTATTATTATTATTATTAACGAATTATCCTCGGGCTTAATTTATGGTTTTTTTGGCAGTTCTTTTTCGCATATCCGAATAATAATTAATCAAACTCTTTCTTATTATTTTTCCGTTCATTTGCTTCCGCACTTCTTCACCGTTTTAATATCAGTCGTTATTATAGTTTCTTACTAAATATAAATTGAGGTTCCCTAAACCGAGATCAGTTCGTGTTCGGTACCTTTCTTTTAAAATTTATTAAATATTATACTTAATTAATAGTTATTATGATAAATAAAAAAATAAAATATAAAGTCTTAAATATATTTAAAAAATTAATAATTTATTAAATAGTATTTAAATTTTATCGTATTAAAATAAATGTTTACTCTCCAGAATTTGTTTTTACATTATAGATGTTTAACGTACATCTTTTCAGACGCGAAGGTAGGCAGATAAGACAGCTAACTTTATACCGGTGTAAGGATCCATCGGTCAACCTTAAATAATATAGGTATGATTTCGAAGTTTCATAAGAATTGCCGGAAGAGAAGGTATAACTCTCGTGAATTTCCGTAAGAAAAAACCGCTCGGTGTTAAGTTCGCTAATTTGAACTGCGATCGATTAGAGAAGCGAAATTTTCGATACATACGTGTACTCAACCTTTATTTTCATCGAGTTACAATATCGATCGGTTTTTAGATGTAGCCGCGTATCGTCTCAGCGTCTTCAAATATAAAAATGAGCTTTGAAACGGTACAAAATATATTCATTTTTAGCGAGATTCGTACGCGTTTTTTAATCATATCGTGGGAATTTTGGTTATCTCGTACGTAAAAATCGTCTTAGCATTTTCATGCAGAAATAAAGACGCGCTTTATTATCATCAGTATTGAAGGTTTGCATCGGGTGTAACTTATAGGCTTTAACTGCCAGTCGATCGATTCAACGCCATCTTTGCTACCAAAGCCTTCTTTTTATCTATGAAGATTTTATCTGTGTAATAAAATATATATTTTTTATAATAATATGTAAAATTAACGATAGTTTTTTTTTACGGACTTGAAATTGTCATACTACACCTGTTCCGGAACGTACGACGTTTTTCGATTTTATTTAAGAATAATAATTCCTCCTCTATGAATCATGAGACCTTGCCGTTGGTGAGGGGGCTTGAGTGCTCAGGGATACAGAGTAGCTGGACCGAAGGTGCAACCATATCGGAGAGGTATCTGTTGAGAGCCAGACTAAGGAATGATTCCTGAAAGAGGGCAGCAGCTCTTTCAGTAGTTGTTAGGGGCGTGAGTCAGGACGACTTAAACGGCCGTATCAACATCACTCAGTCCTCTGAGTACTGCGCAGCTGAAAGCAATGGAAAACTACAGCTGCTTTTTTTCCAAGAAAATGTGGCTCTGCATTTTCACATATACAATAATGGAGGCGCCTTCCTTGGTAAAATATTCCGGAGGTAAAATAGTCCCCCGTTCGGATCTCCGGGTGGGGACTACTAAGGAAGGGGTCACCAGAAAATTAAAAAATAACATTCTACGAGTCGGAGCGTGGAATGTTAGAAGCTTAAAAAAGGTTGGTAGGCTAGAGAATTTAAAGAGGGAAATGGATAGGGTAAACGTTGATATAGTAGGAATTAGTGAGGTTCGGTGGGAAGAGGAAGGCGACTTTTGGTCGGGTGACTTTAGAGTAATTAACTCAGCGTCAAATAATGGGCAGGCAGGAGTAGGTTTCGTGATGAACAAGAAAATAGGGAGGAGAGTGGAGTATTTCAAGACGCGTAGCGATAGAGTCATTGTAATAAGGATAAATTCAAAACCTAAACCGACAACGATTGTTAACGTCTATATGCCTACAAGCGCCCATGATGATGATGAGGTAGAATGTGTATACGAAGAGATTGATGAAGCAATTAAACACGTAAAAGGAGATGAAAATTTAATAATAGTTGGAGATTGGAATGCAAGCATTGGAAAAGGCAAGGAAGGAAATATAGTGGGTGAATACGGGCTGGGCAAAAGGAATGAAAGAGGGGACCGACTTATAGAGTTTTGCACGAAGTATAATTTAGTAATTGCCAACACCCAATTTAAAAATCATAATAGAAGAATATACACTTGGAAAAAGCCAGGCGATACTGCAAGGTATCAGATAGATTATATCATGGTTAAGCAAAGATTTAGAAATCAACTCGTTGACTGCAAAACTTACCCTGGAGCAGACATTGATAGCGACCATAATTTGGTGATAATGAAATGTAGATTGGGGTTTAAAAACCTGAAGAAAAGGTGTCAGATGAATCGGTGGAATTTAGAGAAGCTTGAGGAAGAGGAGGTAAAGAAGATTTTTGAGGAGGACATCGCTAGAGGTCTGAGTAAAAAAGATAAGATAGAAAATGTAGAAGAAGAATGGGAGAATGTTAAAAAGGAAATTCTTAAATCAGCAGAAGCGAACTTAGGCGGAATAAAGAGAACTGGTAGAAAACCTTGGGTTTCAGACGATATATTGCAGCTGATGGATGAACGTAGAAAATATAAGAATGCTAGTGATGAAGAAAGTAAAAGGAACTATCGGCAATTAAGAAATGCTATAAACAGGAAGTGCAAACTGGCGAAAGAAGAGTGGATTAAAGAAAAGTGTTCAGAAGTGGAAAGAGAAATGAACATTGGTAAAATAGACGGAGCATACAGGAAAGTTAAAGAAAATTTTGGGGTACATAAATTAAAATCTAATAATGTGTTAAACAAAGATGGTACACCTATATATAATACGAAAGGTAAAGTCGATAGATGGGTGGAATATATTGAAGAGTTATACGGAGGAAATGAATTAGAAAATGGTTTTATAGAGGAAGAAGAGGAAGTTGAGGAGGATGAAATGGGAGAAACAATACTGAGATCTGAATTTAAGAGAGCATTAAAAGATTTAAATGGCAGAAAGGCTCCTGGAATAGACGGAATACCTGTAGAATTACTGCGCAGTGCAGGGGAGGAGGCGATTGATAGATTATACAAACTGGTGTGTAATATTTATGAAAAAGGGGAATTTCCGTCAGACTTCAAAAAAAGTGTTATAGTAATGATACCAAAGAAATCAGGGGCAGATAAATGTGAAGAATACAGAACAATTAGTTTAACTAGTCATGCATCAAAAATCTTAACTAGAATTCTATACAGAAGAATTGAGAGGAGAGTGGAGGAAGTGTTAGGAGAAGACCAATTTGGTTTCAGGAAAAGTATAGGGACACGGGAAGCAATTTTAGGCCTCAGATTAATAGTAGAAGGAAGATTAAAGAAAAACAAACCAACATACTTGGCGTTTATAGACCTAGAAAAGGCATTCGATAACGTAGACTGGAATAAAATGTTCAGCATTTAAAAAAAATTAGGGTTCAAATACAGAGATAGAAGAACAATTGCTAACATGTACAGGAACCAAACAGCAACAGTAGCAATTGAAGAACATAAGAAAGAAGCCATAATAAGAAAGGGAGTCCGACAAGGATGTTCTCTATCTCCGTTACTTTTTAATCTTTACATGGAACTAGCAGTTAATGATGTTAAAGAACAATTTAGATTCGGAGTAACAGTACAAGGTGAAAAGATAAAGATGCTACGATTTGCTGATGATATAGTAATTCTAGCCGAGAATAAAAAGGATTTAGAAGAAACAATGAACGGCATAGATGAAGTCCTACGCAAGAACTATGGCATGAAAATAAACAAGAACAAAACAAAAGTAATGAAATGTAGTAGAAATAACAAAGATGGACCACTGAATGTGAAAATAGGAGGAGAAAAGATTATGGAGGTAGAAGAATTTTGTTATTTGGGAAGTAGAATTACTAAAGATGGACGAAGCAGGAGCGATATAAAATGCCGAATAGCACAAGCTAAACGAGCCTTCAGTAAGAAATATAAGTTGTTTACATCAAAAATTAATTTAAATGTCAGGAAAAGATTTTTGAAAGTGTATGTTTGGAGTGTCGCTTTATATGGAAGTGAAACTTGGACAATCGGAGTATCTGAGAAGAAAAGGTTAGAAGCTTTTGAAATGTGGTGCTATAGGAGAATGTTAAAAATCAGATGGGTGGATAAAGTGACAAATGAGGAGGTATTGCGGCAAATAGATGAAGAAAGAAGCATTTGGAAAAATATAGTTAAAAGAAGAGACAGACTTATAGGCCACATACTAAGGCATCCTGGAATAGTCGCTTTAATTTTGGAAGGACAGGTAGAAGGGAAAAATTGTGTAGGCAGGCCACGTTTGGAATATGTAAAACAAATTGTTGGGGATGTAGGATGTAGAGGGTATACTGAAATGAAACGACTAGCACTAGATAGGGAATCTTGGAGAGCTGCATCAAACCAGTCAAGTGACTGAAGACAAAAAAAAAAAAAATTAAGAATAATTTTAGAAAGCGAGAAGAAGTCTAATACTAAACGTAATTTAGGGGAAGGGACTAGGGGGGACCGATTAGAAAGCAATTAATGAACAGTGTTGTAGTTAAGTTAGGATGTGGTAGGTCGTCGACGACTGTATACGTGTGTAGGTAGCTAGGTTTTACGAGCGTAACGAGGTAGTTTGAGGGGCTAGAAGGGGTGCAGAGTTTGGTAATACGGAAGGGAGGGAACGGTTGAATAAATTAAAGGCGATGCAATTAAAAATTAATTTACTACGACTCGCCTTGTCATTTTACGTCTCCTTACCGTTTCTTTCTGCATTGTACACGTTTGCGTAATTTTAGAGATAGGACGTTGAATTTTGACGCAGCTTATAACGCCATAAGGTATTAAACTGTGGGGTAATCAGATTTTTAATAGCGATCAGTCGGTCAGTCGGGTACATACTTTTTTTAATCATCGATTTACGTATCCCTTAATTCTTTGACGACTAAAAATTTTTACCGTTAAATAATTTACTTTAAAAAATCGGTTGAATTACCCTTTAACGGGTACTCGCATCGTGTTATCTATTTTTCAGTAGGAAATAAATAAGAACATTCGCGTTTAAATTTATATTCTTTAATTCTTATTCTGAAATCATTTGATGAAAAATTCTTGTTATTTTTATGAAATTCCATTCGCTTGATTTTGTCGGATTGGCGAAACACCGTTACCGTAGAAATGTCAAAAAAGTTCCCCTTTCTTTTTTAAATCTTTTAAATTATTTAATACTCTTCATACGTAATGCGTTTAGGAAATATATGTGTGTTCCACCATAACAACTCAACGACTAAACCGATTTAGATTCGTGACACGTTGGAAACCTATGACATAGCAATAGCCTGTGTCATAGCATAGGCTGTATAAATATATATATGTTTAAATAAATTTGAAAAATTTGAAAAAAGTACTATATACAAATACTATTAAAAAAAATTGTCGCTCGCAAGCTCTTTAATTATTCTAGTAATTTTCCTACATTAAAGACGATTTTTTTTTTTTGAAGTCGTGTTTTTCTAATATTTATCTGCTGTTTACCCGATTATATCTTGAAGTAAAGTAATGAGTTTATGTTTATATCCCCGTATAACTGCTCAGATGTTAGATTCATGATATGTAATATTACTATAGAAATAGTCCTTACTAGTACAGTTATTAATTTGTACGATCGATTATAAACTCCGACTTTCGGTTAAATGTAAATTACATTTGCAAATAGTAATTAGCTTCATTTTTCTATTATTCTGATATTAATTTCAAGGTTCATCGAAGATAAATCAATTAGAGTAGTTTATTACGGATCGACAATCCCTCATATACATTATCTAATAATTTTTAGGTTGTAAAAGAAAGCCGTTAGATACTATGGAAAAAATAAGGAAATGTGAAGTCCGAATACATTCTTTAAAGATATAAAATTAATCGATCTTTCCTTCATTATTTGTTAATTTTAGGCTGTGATTAAAAAAATAAATAAATTCTCGTAATTATGAATTAAGAGATGAAACAAATACGTCGGAAGGGAAAATTTCTTTTAACGAAACTTGCAGAATGAAGTTCATTTTAATCGTAGATGCGGTTTATTAAGATTAAAAATTAATTACGTAGATACAAAACATTGGCGGCCTCCGTGGTAGCTTCTCGGTCTTTCATCTGGAGGTTCCGGGGTTCGAATCCCGGTTAGGATGCCATTTTCACACGCTACAAAAATTGCCATTCATCTCATCCTCTGAAGTAATACCCCGTTTTTATTTGGTTTCATTTTCAAGATGTATTAAAAAAAGGAATTAAAAATTCTTTCGTTGAAAGTTATTATTTGTAACTTTAATGGAGAATGGAGATCATCCCTTCTTTTGGCGTGACTGTTTCTAATAATATCTGAAAAGAATTTCTGTTCAAGTTTCTTTTTTTATATTCTATTCCGGAATTTCTTAGTCGCTTATTTTTTGGTAAAATTTTTCTTTCTTTCAGTCCATCTCCCGTTTTAGTTTATTTTGTTTATAACAAAAGATTTCACGAAATAAGGAGTTAGGCCGATAAAATATTAAGCGATTATCTTACGAAATACTTTTTGAATTTAGGATAAAAAAATTCCATCCTGGATAATAATAATAAAAAAACTTGTACTTACAATATAAAAAAAAAACGGAAAAATACATCCAATTTATAGTTAACACCGAGTACCTCCTTTTTTAATCAATATTAATAAATGGGGTCTGGTTCTGTATTTTTCAGTTCAAGGCAAGGAGTTGGAAGGACAGGGCTTAGAGAAACGCGTTTATACCGGATTGGATAAACCTATATCTCTTTTATATATTCCTTTAGTGAGAATAAAAACCATTTTCGAAGCGACCGGGTAGATATTTGCATCGTGTTGAGTGATAACGGTGACTTGTTTGTGGTGATTACAACCGATGTCTACGAGGAACCCGGGTTCCCTCCCGGCAAACTCCAGCCTTCAACTCGATAAAATGCGTTAATAATATCGTCTCATTATTATAATATTAGATGACCTACCCTGTAGATAAATGTTTTATTATCCCTAGCAGGTCGCCCTCCTTTCATCGGATTTAGAGTTAATTTTATTCGGTTACAGGTACGTTGTTAAGTGTATTTTTTTACTGTGTTTGTATTTCACGTTACAAGACTTGTGTACACTAGTAATGTAATAAAAAACCAAATAAAGGATCGTCTTTGTTGTTTACTGGTGTCAAAAATACCGATTTCGCTACCGGCTCGGTTTGTTTTCTTGCTTTAATATTGTCATGTATTGTAAATTTCTTTCGTTGTTCGTGTAATAATTTGTCTTCGAAAGGAACAATTTGTTATCGCCTTCCTCCCCTTTTTGCTCCTTTATTTAACCGAGTGTATAACAAAATCGTTACGTGTTTTTTTTATTTTTTACTTTTTTCTTCTTATTCGCAATAGAATCCATTTACTTTATTTCTTTTTTACGTGTACAGTTCACGCACATGTAAAAAAACTGTACAGAAATATATATATACAATGAAAAACAGTCGAGGCAATTGACATTTTATTTTGGTTTTTGTTTCTTGAAACATAATGTTTGTGTAGTTGTTTAGTTCAGAGGTGAATAGCCGGATAGGCGGTTAAATGTTTGATATATTTTTCAATTTTACCTTCGTTGAAACTGACGCTTTTTTTATTTTTTAACTTCATTTCTCAAGAGGTGTGTTTTGTGAGAATAGTAACTCTCTCATCCTCTCTCTGTTTATACTTTATCCTATCCCATTTTTATCTCCTCTTTTTTCTCTATCTTTCTATCGCTTTTCGGAAGAACTATACGCTTCCTGGTTCGTGAAGTGCGACTTGTTTTTTACTTGTCTGTAGTAATGTCCGTAAAGGAGAAAGCAGTAATTGTAATGTTATAAAGTCGTGTAGAAATGTCCTCAAGTCTCTATCTTTCTTTTTTTAAACATTTACTTTCTTTTCTTCTAGTGTCCTTTCGGTTTATCTCCGTGACTACACTTCAAAATTAATGAAACTTTAACACGTACAGTCTTAAGTGGTTTATTTCTGATGTCGCTTTAATAACTTCAGTAATGACTAGTTATTATAGTAACGTCTATCACTTACGATATAAAGTTTAAAGCATTTATTACAGTGTGCTTGAAACCGTCTTTGAGTTTGCGTGCGCGTGCGTATTAGGGTTATGATTAACTTTCAACCAGCTACAAAAAAAAAAATTAGCTAAATTGCTATTAAAATAAATGAGAAATATATATTCAAATGCGCGCGCGCAAACGGAGAGAAAGAAACATATTAATAAAAATATTAATAATAATTACCTGTAAATTTATAAAATAAAACAAAAATGAAACCTAAAATTTAATTCAAATTAGAAAAAATACACCGCACACAATAAAACCGTGCCTCGTCAGACCGAAACGAATCGTCTAGTTCTATCCCGTCTGGAGTTACAGTTGATATGAACCGCTGACAGAAAGGTACACGTTTTCCTGTGTCTGCAGGTAACAACTCGTGTACAATACGAATTCTGTACGGATGCTTCTTTAAACGCTTGCGCGATACCGTATCGGCACCAACGGAGGCTAGGTAGGCGTCGCACAGTCTTCTTGGAACTAACAGAACAAAATGCAGCTTGCACGTCCATCAACGTTTCTGGTATTAGCATTTTCGGTCGACAGCTGTTGGCTGCATCTGCCGTATTCTTCCCTGAACTCGTCGAACAGCCGCTTGATGGACTTGTTTGTCGCATCCACACCGTACTTTTCTGCAAAGGCATTCTGGCACATCTGATGTATCGAGAGACAGTGAATATTCTCTGCTGCATTACTTAATCCGTTTTTCCTCAACTAAACGTACAAAAAAGAAGGAAACATTCTTCCGTAAGATCGCGTCACTTTTTCAACACTCTGTAGTATTGAAAAAAACGACGAACAAAGATATTTTATCGGGTCTATTTATTATGTGAAGATAGTACTAGTGTCGTAGAATTCATATAAACTGGGGGAATTCAGCAGTCAGGGCTTTTTTTTTTCCTGTTTAGCCTCCGGTAATTACCTTTCAGATAATACTTCAGAGGATGAATGCGGATGATATGTACGAGTGTAATTGAAGTGTAGTCTTGTACAGTCTCAGTTCGACCGTTTCTGAGATGTCTGATTAATAGAAACCCGATCGCCAAAGAAAACCGGTATCCACGATCTAGTATTCAAATCCGTGTAAAAATAATTGACCTTACTAGGATTTGAACGCTGGAACTCTCGACTTCCAAATCAGCTGATTTGGGAAGACGCGTTTCCCACTAGACCGGTGGTTGTTTGATTTGCTGAGTTGACTATATTACCCCATTTTTTTTACGATATTATGAGCGGGCATCGACTGATTTCTTTGGTGATTAGTCTAATGGAATTTTGTAGTGTATGAAAATACCGTGCACGATCGGGATTCGAACCCGGGACTTCCGGATGAATGGCCGAGACGCTACTCCTCAGCCACGGACACCTTATATATATTATCGGTGGATTTATAATCAAAGACTATATTTGTTTACATAAATTTTCATTTTTGTAAGTAGTGTTTTTAAATTAACCGCACGAATTACTTGTCGTTGCACTGTTTTTCTGTGCTACTACTAAGGTTAAAAAATACTGCTATATTTTAAAAATTAAGAATATTTAAATGTTATTATGTAACTTTTATACTGTGAAATATTTTTATATAATCTATTTGGAGGAAATAAATAAAGATCTTTTTTGAAATTTCAGCATAATTCCGTATAAATGTAATTTAAAGATGTACGCTTTAATTTTTATCATTTGTCAATTTTCTCTTAAATTAACCCGTACGAGTAAATCATAAATACCTATCAGGAAGCCTTAGAAAATCCTCGTGTCGCTGTTAAAAAAATTTACAATTTAACAATTGTTTTTTTAATCTGTAAAAATATTACCCTTATAAGCCGTAGATTAAGATGACCGATTAATAGAATAATATATTTGCTCTTTTCTTTTAAACTCTGCTAAACCGCAGCGTATAAAAAAAAGAGTTGTACTTTGTTTTTAATGTGTAACAAAAAAAGGACAAGGTTCTCGATTCCAGGCGTGGATTTTTTCACGTATTTTCATGTAATTTCATCAAATTGACCGAAACGTGAATTTTTTTTTTCTTTTTTTTTAAGTTTCCTTCGGTGATCCTACTGAACGATTCTTTATAATTTTACTGGATGATTTTTTAATGAAATATTACATTGTCATAATATCGGAATTGAATGTTTATTTCTTTTATTGCGGATCCCTAAAAAGAAAAAAGTCCTTCTATCATTTATAGACGTTTCTGAACTTAAATTCACATTATTGTATTAATTAGATGATTCATTACATTAGCGTGTCACTTTGGTTATGTGTTCGAGAAGTTTCGTTTAGGGCTGTGGGATAGCCAGATTTTTTTTTATTTTTCTCTCGGTTGTCGTTTAGCTTAATATCTTCAGATCGACGAATTTTTATGAAACTTTGTACTGTAACTTCAGGAAAAGGGTCGCTGATGTCGTTTGATTTTGATTCCAAATGGTCGACAGGATGGAAAGCTACGATCGCCAAGCGTTGCCGGTTTCTCAAAGAAAGTTATCGACTTTTTACCTTCTAGAAATATAGATTTTCCCCGTAAGATTTTCCTAAATTTTACCGAGTCTTAGCGCATGTTCGGCGATATTTAAATTATTTCGTTTCTCTACATTTCTTTTTACTTTCCCGTCTAGTCGGCGTTGTAGCAGAAGTATAAAGCGGAAAGAGAAAGTATTGTAATCGGTCCGATCTGGGAATATGCGGTTTTCACCGGATCTTGACGTTTTGACACCTAAGGAACCAAAAAACCGGATGGAAATTTTCCGAATGTTAATGTTCGTACGTACGTGTGTGTGTTCAGTGTTGGCCTCTAAATCACCTTATATCTCCAGAACTAATGTACCGATTTAGACTTGGTCGCATTACTTCTATCGACGAGGCATTTTTGCCGTTAAATTTTCAACCTAAGAGGTCAAGCGGGTGAGGGTATAGAACAAGCTCACCCTCGGTATCTCGAGATTTCGCCTAATTAATGTCGTGTTTTTCTTGGGCGCAAGTTTGTGAACGATAAAAAAATAACAATATTTGCAAAAAATTTTTGAAAATTCGTAGTCGCACACAAATAAAATGCTGTGTAATGGTCTGCTATGTTGTGACGTCACAGGTAGCGGTAGAATTAAATAAACGAATAATATTTAAAAGCGTAAAAAATGTAACTCGGTCTGGTCGGGTCTCGAACTCGATCGCCCGGCCGACTGGGTATCTGGTGCGTTAAGTCGCGAGCCTACACCGATCTGCCGACCGTACAAGCGAAATTTGTTCTATGTACGTTGTTAGTTTAGCTAGTACCACCACATCCTCGTAAATTAAATACGGTATGCGCACGTGCTTTAGTTAAAATCACTGATTTAAATAAACGAAAAATATATTCAAATAAAATTATAAATATTTTAAATTAGGTTGTGTGTGTAGGCCGTGCATCGGAAACAACACACATTTGTTGGTCTTTCCCGGAACGCGGCAAAGAAATTTATTATTTACAATGATAAATTTAATTAATATGTTTCGTTTAATTATATTAATAAGCAGACTGTTGTAAATCGTTTTTTTACGGTCTACGTATAATAATTATTATATTAAGGCTGTATTGACGAATTACATTTCCAAAATTGATATATGGAGGTCGGATTTACGGTCGACGTAATACCCAGATACAATGATGTACTACTTACTACTCTTAATGGATCGGCCGATGATGAATTAGGTTGTTATATTACTTTGACGTATGAGGTATATATAATTTATATTAGCAGCCATTTTACAAGACTTAATGGAGTAATTGTAATTTTTGGAATGTAGACTTTAGTTTTAATTTTTAATAAATTTGAACTAAAAATATTGAAATACGTTTTACTTATATGTTAAATATTAAGATATTGAAAAAAATCTTTGAGGGAAGATTTAGCATCACAAAACAGTACCGATTTGCAAGCGATGTTAATTACTTCCAACTATCCACGGAATGAGTTTGACGTCGTCCTATATATAAATAAAAACTGAAAAAAGAGCCAGATACCGACTCCAACGTACCCTCCATTGTCTGTCAAAGAAGTTCAGCATAAATATGGAACCGTTCCGGTCCGGGATAGTGATATTGTATAAATTTTTGCGAGATGACCTTCAATAGTCTCCCACCAACATCCGATTTCCTAGACGGACGACTCACCTAAGTCCAGTCTAGTTTTAATGTTGAACGTACGTAATGGACGTTCTAGAAGTTTGAGATTTTCCATACTGTAAGGAGGATTAAACTCCTGCCTTACCTTCTTGACTTGCTGTATAGACGAATTCCTTTTGTTTTTTTTTGAATAAGGTTATGCGGACCAAAAAAAGAAAAGATTATCAATATATTTTAAGATTAATACTGATAACAAAATTAAATAGACTGTTTTTGTTTAATTTGAAAAAATAAAAGGGTTTTCTTTAGATTATTCCGACACAGTCACCTAAACAAAATTACCAATGAAACCTAAAAGTTTCTATCTATTTAAAAATAAAAATATTTTGTTTATTTATTTTTTAAGTAGAATTATAACTATACATACTTGAAATATTAAAAATTGTAATTAAAATATTTTTTTCATTCTCGAGTTTATGATCGGAGTAATTTTATTTTGACGAATGAATATTTAAATAAATGATAATGCGTATAAAATACAACAGGAAACGGATACCGGTATTTTTTAAATAAAATATTAATTATTAAAATTATTTCTTTTTAGATAGTTTTTTTTTTTTTGTTATTAAATATGCTTGTACTTTTTTTCTAGCCTGTTTTTCATCTTTATTACTATACTGAATTAGTAATTTTAAAAGATTAAAAATGACTTTACAATTATTTTATAAATTTATGTAATTATAATAAAAATATTAGACGTAACATCAAAAATTACAATTTTTATAGTGTTTAAAAATTTTAGTGTTATTCTACGGAGTTTTAAATATTAAATACAGTGATGAAGTGATTACAATTAAATGGTATTTTTATTAAAGTGTTTGTTCTTAACTTGTTTAAAATGAGTTTTATAATTATCGATTATGTACTTACCGGAAACACTGTTATTAAATTATTCCGGTGATGTTGATAGTGTCTGTCGTACATCAGTAATAATAATCGAAGAGAATTTATTATTTGTGGTTAGTGTGTGAGTAGTTTTGTTTTGTGTAAATACATTGTTTACCGATACATATTATCCCTTTTATTTACATATATATATATATTTTGGGATGGACTCTTTAGAAAGGTTACTGGGTGTTCGCCCAAAAACCGCATTAGCATTACCTTCTGCTGTTTTAACGCGTAAAGGCAGACATCTTACAGGTACGTTCTGCCTGTCCGGCGATACGATGGAAGGAATAATACAATGTCTGGTTTTTCTCAAAGCATTTTCGGTAAGTATTTTGTAATAAATAATACTCGTTTTAGTGTGTAGATTTTTGTGAATTTTTAACTAGTATATCGCTTCTGTAACCTTGATTGTTTGACGTCATGCCTTTCATTTTATTAGCGATTATGGAATATATAACTTATAATCGGTGCCAAATTTGAATCTTCCTCTTCCTTCTTAAGGTAAAAGATATTCATATTATAATACCTAAAAATCTCGTTATCGTAAAAAACCTAATTTTACAGTTTCCAGTATCATAATGGAAGAAAATATCGGAAAATAGATTAAAATTAGGAAAAGGTTATACAGTACTAAAAATTACTTCTACTGTCAAATACATTTCATCTAAATCCGTTGTACACTGACAATTACAGCTAAAAATCTTAGCTATAAAAGCAGCCTCCTGATCGTCCGGCAAATATTCTTATAGTGGAGAAACACCCTTAAGATTCGAGAAGCTTTAATATTTTTAATACGATAATAATATAAATTAAAATACATATTGTACAGAGTGGGCCACGAAAAAGTAGCTCTGCCATCGTCTACAGTAAGTAGCCTGTGTAAGATCGATCGATATTAAGAAGTAACATTCCTGTACTATTAATTTTCAGAGTAAATATTGGAAACGGTCTCCTTCGACAACTAAACACTAGAGTGCACGGTGTAATAAATGCAGGTATAAATTTTCCCTGCGTCAATTTTACCGGGATATTACTGCTAATGCTAAATCCTAATATTCTCCTTCTGTTCATTGATTATACGTGGATTATTTTGATATATTCGTCCTTTTAACATTCCCAAAAAGTAAGTCACATGTCAACAAGTCCGGTGACCCCGGCGATCATAAATCACCGGGTTCACCGGCGGCTTATGGCCGCAGCTTACTCGCTGTTCGCTTAGCGGTAAACAGTTCGTGAACTCGAGCAAGACCTCTCAGACATTTCAGATCGCCCCTTTTGCTGGAAAAAGCAGTACTCACGTTTTTCTTCTGTCAGCAGTCGAGACACATCTGTGTTTATTATGGTGTCGAAAAATATCGGACCAATAACACGCTAGGAAAACACCACAGACCTATCTTCTCGTCATATAAGGTGTATATTAGGATGCGCAACTGTAATGCGGTACGGTTTCAACTTCAAAACTTTTATACGCGTCTGCAGGTTCTTCTACTCATTCCGACTTGTTGCAGCAGTATCCTGGTGCTCTCTGAGGGCTATGTAGCATCGCTTCGGGAACGCGTGAAATAAGTTCAGGAGTGCGAACAGACGGTGCCCTGTTCTTCGGTACATTAACGACGGATCCCGTTTTGCGTAATTTCCTCGCAGATTGCTGAATGCTGCGTGTACTTGAGACTGGACGATTAGGTAACACTTTAAGGAATAATTTCTGTATTTCCTTCAAAGAACCGGTTCTTACGTACGACTACGATATTCAATCGCTCTGGTATCGAATGCATCGCTAACGCACCCACAACTCAACAACTTCACCTTCTCGATTTCAGCAGACAATTAACGCTCGGACCGTGGAAGGAAGGAGAGAGAGGGACCATCCCGTGACTCACGGGAGGGGTCTTCTTACGTAGAATGTAAATCCCCTTTCTTTGTTCCAATTTTCCATGCCATTTTTCTGTACGCAGACATATGATGTAAATGTTCTATTGAACATTTCATATTCTGTCGGGGCTACTTCTTCGTGATCCACTCTGTATATACTGTATTAAGTATTATATTTAATTTTTGTAACGTATTATTATAATTATAATTATAATATATTAAATATATAATTAATTAATAATATATTATTTTAATTATATATTATTATATGTAATTTGTTATATATGTATAACTTGTAACTTAATTTTAAACAATTTTAGAGATAAATGATTCATCACTTTTATAACTTAAGTACAAATAAGTTACATTAGATATTTTAGTAATAAATAAACTAAGTTGTTTGTAAATTATATTAAAAAGTTGTTCTCTGGGACTTTTTTTATCGAAAAAGAGAGTGAGAAAGTGAACTGTGATGGACGGAGATTTATTATTGGAAGAATACATTGCGCGTTTTAAGTTTCAGCGAGTCATATTAAAAAAAAAGAAGAAAGAGAATATAAAAGTAATTAAAATTCCATCGGTTTTTTTTTAATTTTTGTTTTACAAACCGGTATTCTAATATTAAGATAACCCAGTTAAGATTCGTATGTGTTTTTATTTCATTTGTAAATTCCTTCAGTTATTTCCTCTTCCCACTACTGTTTTGTTTATTTGTAAGTTTTTACCGTTATTATTAAATTGTTTTCGGATTTTTTTACGTTTGATTTATGCACATACATTTTTACTTTCTCGTCTACATCTCTATTGCTTCTTAAGGGCATAGCTGTAAAAAGCATCGGGATTTTTTCAAAAGTCGAATTTTCAATTCAAAAAACCCGTAGTAAAAAAAAACAAAAGCAAAATTTATAAAACTTTCTGGAAAATATACGTACATACGTACGTACGTACGTATGTATGGTGGTCTATATTTTGATAAATATGTCTGGATGTTCTCGATATGTTCTTCGAAAACGCCTCAAAAAATTTCTATAAAAAGGAATTGACGTGAGAAAATTGAAAATAGATGGAGGGGTAATTTTCACCAAATTTTTTTTTTACACTTTGACGCTTTCGTCCGATGAAAGTACTTATCAAGTTTTTTAAAATTTTACGTTTTTAGTCAAAAGGCTTTAGCGGTGGAGAATGTCCATTATTTCTAAACCAGATTTTGCCACAATGTCAAAACCCATTAGCCAAAATTTCAAATTTGACACCAATATTTGGCTCTAATATATATAAGCCTGATTTTCTTCTACCTCGTCGGACAAATAGGCACCACACTGTCCTATATTTTTACTTTCCCGATCATAGCGATATATGCTGCTATAGTCATAAAGGGTAAGTACCCTCGGGTAAGTACAGATCGGCCAAAAAATTGCTCTTTTTTAAGTTTTACGCCTTAAGAAGAAAAAAATATTTATTTTTTTTTAAACAAAAAGAACAGTTTTAAGTAGATAGTAAATAATATGCGAAAAAACTTTTTTATTCCTATGATTTCATGTCCAAAAGATCTATTTTTGTCAGTTGGACGTTTGTGCGAAGTACTCTTGCAATGTATGTTGACCTGTATTTGGTGTTATAACTCTGGATCCCGTCGACCGATTTTCTTCAAATTCGGTAGACCTTCGGGAGGAATTTATGTATTAAGTTTTTGCAAAACTAGAAAAAGAGGTGAGGGTATTTGACCGAAATAAAATTTCAAATCTTCACTGCGGCGCTTAAAACATTTTTTTTTTACAGAAGTTGAAGTTGTTTATCGAGATCACAAATTACAAAAAAAATTTATTTAATATTCACCCCTTTCGAAAAAACTACTTTATAATTTTTTTTTAAGCTATAATTTGTTTCAGAAAAGGAGTTAATGGAAGTTTTTTCTAGCATTTACATTTTCTACATCAGTAGACCTTCAAAACAATTTTTTGCCGTTCCCACTCCAGTGAACTGTGGTAACGAAAAATATTATTTACTTAAAAAACATTTATTTTAAATTTAAATCTATCTCGCAAGTCGCATTTAAAATGTAAAAATCTTAATTTTTGTTAGCCCTCATTCTTAAGTATTTCTTGAAAAAAAAATCATTCAACAATCACAAATTTTTCTGTTTATAATTGCGGGTATATATATATATATATATATATATATATATACAATTCATGATTTTTATATTGTTTTCCAATGGAAAGAAATTATTTTATCGTAAACATGTAAACAGTGCTTAATATTATTTAATAATAATTCCTTGTTACCCTATTTCTTTACCCTTGTAAAATAACATTGCACCATATTCAGTAATATTTTTGAAATAAATAATTTCTCCAATAAATAAGCTTTTTAGCACCCCTAAAAAAAGGAACTAAACGGGTTCCGTATTTAAAATATCAGTTTTTTAAACTTTAATTTTAAAGATATAAAATCTACTTTTATGTAGAATTAATGTAGGCGAAACGGGAACTTTTTAAAAAAAACGTGATTATGCGACCCTAGTTAAATAATTGTTTATAATTTCTGATACTACTATCTGTATTTCAAATTTTGGTTATTATTATAAATTTTGTGTGAGGTCTGTTTAGCAAGAGGTTCAAATGATGCAAATATTTTATTAAAGTTATAGGTTTTTTTTTTAGCAATTATACTGTAAAGCGATATTCTTTTGATTACAAATCAGCTAGGATTCAAAATTTTACTCAGTAGTTTTATTTTTTGAATAATTAAAATTTCAATATTATATACAATAATATATATATATAAAATTAAATTATTTACATTTGAAAACCTTATAACGTATCTGAAGTAAAAAATTATCGAGGGTAAAGATAAGAGATTTATGCGATCCTTTTTCGGCTTTTTTTACAAAATATTATCGTCATTAGAAGAATATAAACAACGTATCAAAAAGAATGATCGATCCGATTTCTAAACCGCATACCTAGAATCAGTGAATGAAAATCGCACCTTCTGTAACTGAGCCTCCTAGAGTTCAAATATCGGCTGGCAGACGTTAAAACGAGCGTTAACCTCAGTTGTAAACACCGTGATGTCTATGCACCAGAAGTTCGTCTATGCATCAGAATTTAATAAAGCAGAATTCGAAAACAATTCAGCGTGCAGATAGACAGGGTTTTAGATTGATCCACGGCTAAAAACACTCATCTCTGGTATAAATAATTTCAACAATCGGAGTGTTTATGTAACGGGAAAAGTACACGGCGACCGCATACTTCAGAGGATAATGTACGACGAATACAAAAAGCGAAGCCCGAAAAAATCCACTTGTCCCGCTATTCGAGAGCACGCCTCATATGAGTGTTTGGCGTATATTAAGGCGACTCTAAAGTAAAATTTTATCAAGGGAAAATCTTAAAACGTTATGCAACCTTTTCCGGCTTTTTATATAAGATATTGTTGTAATTAAAACAGAAAAGCAGAGCGTATCAAATAGAATAACCCGATTTCAAAACCGTACAATTTCGCAACCACTCGGTTAATAGATGAAACGTCACTTCTGACAACATTCAGACCCTACTGATTACAACAGGAGCGAAATTCACTAAAATTAGTTTTTTTTTTTATTTACTGAGGAGATAATTAGGAGGAGGAGGAGATACGGAGGATACGAAGGATCTGGGATACTTGTTCATCGGTTTAATTTTTATCAGCTTATCTATTCAGATTATATTGTTACCGTATTAACTGTGAGGGCGTTAAATGCTAATTGTTATTTGACATATGAAGGAGAGGAGTACTTGTTCATTGGTTTAATTTTTATCTGCTTTTCTATTCGTTTAAAAAAATTTATGGATTTTTCTTTCTGAAGGAAACGCTATAACAGGCCATTCTTATGTCTAGTTCCTGCACGACTGGCGTTTCCACATACGAATAAATACTGAATAATTAATTTTTCATCAAGATGGGGCCCCGCCACAACGTTACTACCGAATTCGTCGGTTTCTAAACGACTTATCGCTTCGACGCTGGAGAGGGCTTACCGGAGCCCAAGACTTTTGGCACTACATTCTTAGGTGCCGAGATCCCCAGACGTTGTGATTTTTTTTTGCGGAGATATGTGAAACAAGATGTTTATGTTCCTCCATTACATGCCGATTTGTATGAGGTGAAAACTAGGATCACAGATGCAGTAACATTTGTAACAGTATACTGTCTACAACGGGCTGCGGAAGAATATCTATCGTCTTGATGTTATCGTGCAGCAGATTGAGGACATACAACCCACCGGGTTGGTCTAGTGGCTAACGCGTCTTCCCAAATCAGCTGATTTGGAAGTCGAGAGTTACAGAGTTCAAGTCCTAGTAGATCCAGTTATTTTTACACGGATTTTAATACTAGATCGTGGATACCGGTGTTCTTTGGCGGTCGGGTTTCAATTAACCATACATCTCAGGAACGGTCGAACTGAGAATGTACAAGACTACACTTCATTTACACTCATACATATCATCCTCTGAAGAATTATTTAAACGGTAGTTACCGGAGGCTAAACGGGAAAAAGAAAGATTGAGGACATACAGAAAATGTATAACTTGGCAAACGAAACTGTAATAGTATGTTATTAATCAGTTTTATAATCGTAACATATTTTTATTATGATTGCAATCGGGGCATTCTTTTTTATACACTTTATTCTATTGTAAATAATTTTCATTTTCGTTGAGTTTTTATATCAAGTTGTACCTGCTCCATCGTTTAACAGATCTTATAACAAGTGTTATAAAATCCTTAATTGTATTGAATGAAATCTCTTTGTTACTGAATGAATATTAGTATGAATCGACCGATCGGAGATCATCGTTCAGTACGTCGTTTACTTAACAACAGATCAGAATACAGAGTGTGTGGTATCATAAAATACGTTTTCCTTTCAGCTCTTTCCTATTCGTGTCTCTCGTTAAAACTTTATGTTAGCTTGATTGTTTGTAATTATTTCAAGGAAATATTATTGCACATTTCGGATTTACCGAGTATACAGTTGAGCAGTTATTAGGTTTTCCCTTTCAGCACTCTCTCTCTCTCTCTCTCTCTCTCTCTCTCTCTCTCTCTTTCTCTCTCTCTCTCTCTCATTGTATTTCACTTGCTGTTTTGAATCTACTGTGTAGGATTACTATCTCGTATTTGTATTATTGTTTCAACGGTATTGTTTAATTCGGTTGTTTGATTTTAAATTGATGAAATCTGGAGGAGGCAATTTCTAAAATCAGATAGGCTGTGGCGGTTTATTTGTTCGTTATTTACTACCATTAGTAGAATCATTTCCTATCGTATTGTGTTGTGTTCGTTTCATCGGCAATTTCATTTCGTTCGTTTCTGTTTACCACTGTTCATTAAATTTACGTACAACTATTACTATTGTACATACATAGTCGATAGGCCTATTGTATATTATGTCTACAACTTGTTTAATATCTATTGTTTGTTGTTTTTGGTTCATTTCCCAACAGATATATATATATATATATATATATATATATATATATATATATATATATATAATTCACTCTTTCATCGTGTAGTATACTAATTATAAATTCTATTAGCGACGTAATATATAGAGGACAATTCGTTTGAAAATTATCCTCTTTTTACAGGATTTTTTTTCTACGGTCTTAATTCAAAAATATTTTTTGAATTAGTTCGGACGGGGGGGGGGGGTCACTGTTATTAGAGCGAACAGAAGTATTGTTCGCATATCGAGAAATAAAGAAAATAGAAAAAACGGATAAAAGGTACGGTCGAATGAAGAAATGATAAAATCTACTCGCGTAAAAAAATTGTCGAAAAATAGAAATTAAAGAGGTAGACCGAGAATAGGAAGAATTGTTTATCGCATATTCATCTATATTTAACCTCGATGGAAATAGCTTCGGCTTGACCTACGTTGACAACGTAGTCATGTATTTCTCGTGAGAACGTGGATTTTACTGGATATGTAAACCCACGCAGGTTAATAGTTGATAGATCGTCGGTCCGTTACCGGATGAGAATCAAAAGTTTTCTTAGCTTAGAATATTTTTTCTACTTTACGTAGAAGGTTTTATAGAATAAATCGTACGATGGATTTCGTTGTATCCATATCTAGCGAATAGCGAGGTTGTTCGTTTACAGTCTGGGTTATTGAAATTACGTGATGCTTGAGTTCCCCATCAAGGCCTGTATCAACGAGTGAGTTATACTAGTTATATCTGATTTCTGCTGTTGGGTGTATATTATTAAACGTTGTTGACGCTAAGTTTATTAGATTTTAATTAAATTTTGTTTGCCAATGATATTAAAAAAAGTTATTTTAAATACTGAGCTTCGTAATCGATAATTTTTCAAGGATATGAGTTTTATTCGGTAACGTTATATGAACTCAAAATAAGACCTAGAGAAGATAATTCAAGTAAAATTTAGATTTTATTTTAATTATTATTCAATTTAAATATTTTTTTAATAATGAACTCCTATAAAAAAAATCACCAAATTTGACACAGTTGTTACTTAGAAGTTACTCAGATAATCTTCAGTTTAATCTTCAGATAATCCCAGACCTAGTTACAATAACTTGAAATTAAAAAGAATCTGACCCTTAATAGTAATAATAATAATAATAATAATAAATATATATTCGTAATATATTACTATTTTATTCCGACAATTTTTTTTATTTTTAGCGAAATTTATATGGGACCTTACATATTTACGCCTAAATCCTACGAAGCTCCAGTAAGTCATAAGTTTTGTAAACGTAATCGATCGATGCGCAGTAGTTCATTTTGCTTGTCCCTGGTATTATCAGTATTGGTGAGCGGTATAATGGAGAATATAAAACTACGAAAGGGGAATGAAACGTTGCGCGGTGTAAAATAATGTCACCTTTCACGGTGATATGTAAGATCAAATTTTTAATTGGATGCTATGATTTTCACATAATGTTATATATCACCATCAAAGCTTGTTGTCAAATCCATTCTGAGATACCGTCCTAAAATTATTTTTCACATTTTAGTGCCTTTAATTTAAGAGTGGTTTTTAAAGTTTTTTTTGTATATTTCTTATTTTCTACTTTTTAGTCTTCATAAGTTTGTACTTTACAGCTGCGCTAGCGCACAGGTTTGAGAGTATTTAGCGAAAGATCGGATCGATACGTTTTACGGTCGGTGATTGCGATCAAAACATAGGACTAAACGACTTAATTTTCGGATAATCAAGATCCCGGTCGATCAAGAGTGTACCTAATGCGTTAAACAGTTAGCGCTCGACCTGCTAATACATGCGCCGTTTGAATCGAGAAAATCGGACGAGCGGTTGCCGAGATATTACGGTGGCACCCCATCGGACCCCCTCCCCAATTTCGGAACGGCGCCCCAGGGACACTTGAAAATATTATCATTCAACGCGTATCGTTGGGAGAGGTGGGACATCGTCGAGGAGGTCGAAAGATCTTTCAGAGCACTAGAACCGACCGTTTTCGAGATATCTACGATTTTCGTCCGGAAATTCGGAACCGGTTAAAAAGTAATAAATTTTACCAAAACGTCGATATATATATATACTGTATATCAATATATAATAATGGAACAAGTATACAGCTGACCACACCAGACATGTCCTAACGAATCGGGATTTTCGACTAGTGATCGGTACATTTCGGACGTATAAACAGACGCAAATACAAATGCCGGTGAGTAGGGTAGGATAATTAATGATGTGCAGGGTAAATGTCGTATGGAACCTGTCGTAGAATTGAGTAACAGTGGTTTTATTACGGACACCTGCTTGTTCCAGAATGAGTTTTCTTTTATTCATTACCTACGGGCAACTAATTTCTAAGAACTTTGTAATGATTTTTTTATATCTATTTCATAATTTAAGTTTTATAACCTTTCACCAAGTTTATTTATCGTATATATTTTTTCTATTTAACATTCAAGTATACGGAATAATATAGAATTATATTGAAAAAATCGAATTTAGTCATATAACTAGCTACGTTTAATTACGTTATTTTTTTTTTTTTTTTTTTTACCCGTACAATGTAAACTTTGTTTGCCTTTTTAGTATTGAAGGTGCTGTTGATTTAAATGGAAAATGTTTAATCTCATTATTTTAGGTGCGATCTTTCTTGTTATCTGCTTTTGTACTTTCATGTATTTCCTTTCCACAAATCCATCGCTGTATAGAACTTCTGTAAAATATCTTATCTTTGCGTATTATCCAACTTTTTTCTAAATACAGTATCCATTTTAAGTGTGTGCCATCATTGGGATCACGTAAACCTGTAAAACTACCAAATACTTACACCGGGGAACTTTTCGTCGATTTTATAGCGGATTAAATATTCTCTTTACGATTTATAAACATTAATTACTAAATTGAGATGAAAAATTATTAATCGATACCGTCAAATTAATTTTTTCATTTAGTAGAATAGTGTAATTAGTATAGAATTTCGAACACCGATTGAAATGTTTTCTAAAACTGTTAAGACGATAAAATTGAACTAAAAAAAAATTAAATACATATTGCGAAAATTCAACTCTTCACACGAATAAGTATTCTCCATTCTGTTTGCGGACAGATGCTCCGTCTACTGTGTAATAATATAAAAAATTAAAAGGAAATAAGATGTATTTCTGTAGATAGCTATCTACTATTGTAAAATTACGAAAAAACCAAAAAAGTGACAGGTATAAAATTATTGTCTACGTCCGATACGCCGATAAGAAGTGAATAATGTAATGTAATGATACTCTATTTATATCCGGTACGCGTAAATATCTTTTAAGTTTTGCGATCGATTTGTACCTTAAAAAATTATTTTCAATAAGTTTCTAACTTTTGAACTTCGTAATAATAAATAAAAAAAATTATTTAATATTAAAATAAAATACCTTTTTTTTAAACTTTAATTATTACACTTTTAATGGATTATATGTTTAAAGTTTATTCAAATTCTTTAAATATAGGAATTCTGTTATAATTGAAAGTAAATGCGGATTAAAATAAATGAATATTTACAAAATATTATAAAACACTTTCCCGCTGCCCCCGATAAAAAATACAAATTTAAAGGAGGATTACGAAATCTTTATGTCCATTAAAAGAAAATATTTTTTCCCGATTCGATTGTCGATTACATTTACATTAGATTGTTTATAATTATAACGATTACATTCTTTTAATATAATTTTTTTTTAATCGAAATTAAAGAAAAAAACAACGCTAATCAAAAGATTATCGGATTAAAATGTTATAAAATAATCTAAGGATAAAGTTTTTTTCTATATAAAAATCCATCGTTAAAAAACAAAATATGTTTTTTGGATTTTTGCAAAATCTATTTAAAAACCGACAGCTGTTTTGATATCACAGTACCTACCTCAAATGTTACGTTCAGAATAAAAAATAGGCTTACAACACAGTTGTAGGACTTTGCCGTCTCATAGCCTTTTTTTACGCACGGCTTACGCACGCATACAGTTACAACTTAATTTAAAATAATTATCATTTTATTTAAATATACGATTTTTTATTTGTTTAATTCACTGATTCTACTTAAACCGCGCGCGCATACCGTATTTCACTCACGCGGGTACGGCGTACTAGCGACCACTTTGAATATTATTCATTTATTTAATTGTTCTGCTCACCTGTGACCTCACAACATAGGAGACGACTATAGCTCCTGTACGTCAGTGCTACAGTAGCGCCCGTTGTATTAAGGAGCTAATAATGACGCAGTATTCCCGCTTAGCCGCTAGTTTATTTAGAGCATTTTTTGGGGTGCTGCGATTTTGCAAAAAAATTTTTTGTAAATATTATTATTTTTTAATTGTAACAATTGTGTCAAATAAAAATAAAACCTTAATTAGGCGAAATCTTGAGATACTGAGATTGACCTCCTTTGACCTTTTAAGTTGAAAATTTAACGGCATCAATGCCCCATATATAAAAGTAATCAGGCCGAGTTTGGTCAAAATCGATCTGGAGATATAAGGTTACTTAGAGGGCAACACCGAACATTCACATGTACATACGAACATCCGAAAAATTTTCATCCGGATTTTTGGGTTTCTTAGTTGTCAAAAGGTAAACATCCGCTGAAAACGGCATATGTCAAAATCGGACCGATTACAATATTTTTCCTTCTAAAGCTATAGCGCTAGACGGGAAAGTAAAACTATACTGTTAATCAAAAAACCATTTTTGATTGTTGATGTTTTAGTACGTAACGCCTGAGGAAAGTACTGTCTACCGAAACAGCTGAAATCTTTTAAATGAATCTTCTGAAAATCCAAAAACATATTTTGCTCTCATTTTCTTTTTGAAAATATTACGCAAGAATTTATTATTTGTTTTAATCTTTAACTAAAAAATACGTATTTCGAATTTTAAAAAACAACAATAATAATAATAATAAATGCGTGCTTATTATTGACGTAAAATAGAATTGTAACGAAATAAATCAAAAACCAAACAATTAATGTACAATAATTCACTTATAAATAATTCTATCGTACTATTGTTATGACACGAGGCCGTGGTTTCAAGAATGCAAAGAAAAAAGAAACGGTTCATTTTTATTATTGTTCAATATTAGTTTCGCCAGAAATATTAAATAAAATAAAAAATAAGCTCGGCTATAAATACTGGATTTTCAGAATGGAAAATTAAATCGCTGGACTCCATTGTCATCTAAATTTTAGCGCCTGCGAGATAATTAACCTGTTCAGTCCACTCCTTTCCGTATTCAATATACAGATGATATCCTGCTCTCCTAACTCATTTGTTCTGAAACTACAAGAACCCAATATTCCTGAGAATCTCGCACGAACCTAGAAAGTGCACAACGTTTCCTCCTTTGAGCGCGTCTTTCGACCTCTGCATATGACACACTAATTTATGATATACGAGTATATTATGATACCACGCCCGACTAGCCCTCTCAAACTACACTTCTCGTTGGTTTTCTCTCGACTCGAATAACACTAAATTAATCTTTTCATCTGTCTCTGTCATTTGCATCAAACACCATACCTAACCCAAAATTTCTAAAAAAATAACCGACCACCTTTGTGCCATCTCACGTCTCAATTTTTTTATTTTACTTTTATTATTTTTTTTTACGGCTTGATTATATCGCCACGTAAGCTTTTGATGGTCGTGCGTGGAATATGGAATGGAATTTTTTAGCGTATGGAAAGATTCCATACCCGATTGGGATTCAAACCCAGTCCGTCTGAAAGCCGAGACGCTACCGCTCCGCCACGGATACCGTTTTTCGTCAATATTTTGGTTAACCTGTTGTCGGAAAGGAATAATGTCTTCATTAATTACTCAAAACGCATTTAAAATACTTCTATAGATATTTACCTGCTTACAGATAAGTTGATATTCGGTTTCTACGTGTAACATATAATTAGGAGTGTTACATGGGAGCCCGAAACAAGAGAAAATTTTCGAACGTATTCCATTTCTTTTCCCAGTTTATATTCCGGGTCCCGTATTAAAACAGTAACGTCTAACGGGCAGTTTTGGTGATTTCGGGAAGTCATTTCTGAGGAATAGATTTTCCTACATGTTATTTACGGCGAATCATGGTACAGCCGATCTTTATTTAAAATGGTTTGTTAATGATAAAGAAGACGAGCGTCGGATTCTCAGATATTTTTAGTAATTCGTTACTTAAATTAAATTATTTTATTTCCTTACCGCTTTTAGCGCTGCTGTTCGCTTAAATCTCGTTGTTTTCCGTTTCTCTAAATTAACTTCTATTTTTCATTTGTTATACAATAATCCGAAAATTTGTTAATCGTTAATCGCACCGTTAAACAATCATCATTGAGATTTGAGAAATTGTAATTTTAATTGCCCTTTTAATATTTCATATATATTTTTGAAGGTTTAACATTTTTTTCTGAATATATTGACGTTTAAATACGTATATTATTATATTATTGCTAATAATGATGATATAATCGAATTTTTATTTATTTTCTTTTTGACTGTGCCTTTGCTTGTCGATGTTCCTGAAAACGGTTTTTTGGCTATTCTCGTATATTTTTTTGTTATAATTCTATTTTATAAATCTCCTGCTAAATTTTAAATATCATATTTATTATTAATTATATTATATAATTATTTTTTTAATTAATATATCTTAACTTGGAATATATAGATATATTAAAATTCATTCTGACATGTTACATTTTATTTTACAAAGAGATTTATTCTATATAAGATATTTTCCTAACTTTTCTCTTACATTTTAAGTACATATAATTTACATAAACAAAGAGGTTTTGTTGTCGTTATTATTATTATTATTATTGTGTTCATATAAAATATACGTGCTTGCGTGTCTTAACTTCACTTCACTTCACTTTATTTTAGTTTAACTTCGTGCGAGCTTTATAAAGCAGTAAAGTATTCAACGTATCTTTTCTTGGATAATAAAGTCAGTTGTAATTTAAACAAATAGGCTATTCATGTACCTAACGGTATCTGTAAAAGTGAATTTACATCACTGTAAAAGCGATCTCAGGTTATTTTAATAATATATTTTAGTATATTCTAAAATTTTAACGTTATAATTTTGAAAATTTGATGTGTTTATTTAACAGAAGAAATTTATTAAAATAATTATAATTCTAGTAGCTATTATAAAATAAACCCGGTGGTGATCTGTATTGATATCAGTTTAAAAAAAAAAATATATATATATATATATATAATATTTTTCGATGTTTTGAGATATTTCAGAGTTAAAAAATAAATGTCTTAATAAAGGTACATAGAATACGTTTGTATAAATGAATGGTGCATAACTGCGTATTTTTACGTACGTTGCTTGTTTTACGTACGGATAGCTATTTTTAAGCTTAGGAATTTCTGTTTTTAAATACCTTACAGATCGTTAAACAAGATTTTAAAAAAATATGTGATATCTCCGCTTAATTGAGCTCTACCTATGGGAACTTTGAGGACGAGTAATGTTTGAATCTTTTAGGGCTGACTTCTCGGTTATATATAAATGTATAGATTTAATACAATAGGTAGGCTACGTCACTTTTTTCCTAACAGTATAAGCACGAAACAAATTTATACAGGTGATTCACTAACAAGGTAACGAACTTTCACCGCGCGTTCTACGGTGAAAATAAAGAAGAAAGTTCATATCATCGTAGATTCGAAAACGGCTTCGTAGGCGAATTTCGGCTGGCGAAAGATTTCCCCCTGATTTTTGCGCCTTCGGTAAAATTAATTCGTATTATAATACTTGAAACCCAAATTAAGGAGTAAATTTAGTAATTGTTTTTATGTAATTTTACCCGAAAAATTGAAATAAGTAGGTTCCAAAATTGTATTTTTACTAGTTTTCGAGAAATCTGGGATAATTGTTTAAAGCGGCCTCCATTATGCGATTCACATAATTGAATACGACGTTGTATGCTCTTAAACACATTTTTTAACATTTATTGAGGAATTGCAGCGACACATCGTTCAATCTTGCTCTGCAATTCGGGAACGATGTGCGGATGAGTTTTCTAAGCGGCATCATTAAGGAATCCCCACAAAAAAGAGTTAGGTGAGGAACAAATCAGGAGACCGAAGGAGACGCAATCCCTTCGAAATGACTTATTCATGAACATACTGATTCAAAAAAGTCATATTGTTGTTTGCTGTGTGATCCGTAGCATTATCCCGCTGAAACCACCTGCTGTTGCTTGTAAGCTATCTGCAGGTAAAATGCATACAAGTTGTATATCGCTGTTTAGTGTACCGTGAAATAATGTCATGAAGATTTGCCTACGTGACATTGCACAGCAAACACCCATTTTTTGTCCGTGCAGCGGATGTGGATTTTCCGTATACCAAATGCGTGAATTCTGCGCATTCGTGTATCAATCAAGGTGGAACTATGCCTCGTCAGATCGAACCGATCATCGGGTTCTTCCCCGTCTGGCGTTACAGATGACACGAACCGCTGACAGAAATCTACACGTTTTCCAGTATCTGCGAATAACAACTCTTGAACAACACGAATTCTGTACGGATCCATCTTGGAACGCTTGCGCGTGATCGTGCGGGTACTACCGACGGAGAGACCAGACGGCTAGACAGGCGTCGTGCAGACCTCTTAGGACTAACCGAATATGCAGCTTGCACGTCGATGTTAGCACTATCAGTCGACCGGTTTTGTCTGGATCTGCCACGTTCCCTGTCTGTTGAAATTTGTACAGCCGCTTGATAGAGGACTTGTTTGGTGCATGCACACCGTAATTTCTGTAAGGCGTTCTTCTAGATCTAGGCATAACTGGTACATCTAACGTATTGGTAAACAATGAATATTCTCTACTGCATTCTGTAACCTCAATTTTCCTCAATTAAACCTGCAGTCTTTTTTTGAACACTCTGTATAATAGGTTATTTTTTAATTGTCATTATACACTTTTTTGTTTGCGCTCACCGGTCAGTCGACTGGTTAGATGTTGTTTTCTGTTCTGCGCTAATCTTTTCGTATAACTTCAACATATTACGTTTTCAATCGGTCCATTTCACCTATTTTAATTTTTATCTTTTTCTGCGTTTTTCACTTTATTACATTTTTCTATCTTCAAATTAACTTAGCCTGGATATCTTTAAATACGGTCAACCGGCTTAGTTCATCGTCTTTTAAAAATATGCCACGAATTTCTCCTAAAACTCCTCTTTTTTTCAAATTTTATCGACCTATCTTGTTTTCGACACAATATTTCAAAGGATTCTTTTCCTTCTGTTTTCCTACTGTCCATATTAAAAAAGCTACACTCTGTACTGATATTTTCAGAAATATTTTTTTCTAATTCTTTATATTTGCTACTAGGAAAGTTTTTTCCACGAAAGATTACGTTCATCTTTCCTTTAAATTTTTTCTAGCTTAATAAAAATATTTTCCTACTTTTGATACGTTAAGTTCTTTTATCTCGATATTTATTAATTCTTAATTACAGTTTTTTCTTTTTCATATTTCATTACGTTTGCTTTATTATTATTATTTATTTTCAAAGTATCATTCTCTAATAGCACAACAAATCCATTCTGTATGCGTCCATTCAGAAGTAAAATTCATTATATTTTTGAACACGTTTAAAATGTTTTTCAATTTTTACATCGCTTCTTTTGTATACTAGTAAAAATTCGAAGGGGCTAGAACACATCCTTGAACCGTTTCTTTATGAATCAGAACAGCCCATCTTTTATAATCTACTTAGCCTTTTTGTTATGAATCGATATTAATAGTTTTTAATTGTATAATTACATTTGTACAGAAATCCTATGTATGAATGATTATTACATCCATATTGTATTTTATAATCAAAATATCACATCGATATCCGGATTGATTAACGTTCTTATTTGTTTTTATCTTTTTGAATCGACAAATAGAAAGGGACTAGTGAACAGTTTGGTTTTTCAAATTGTCGAACGCCCGGTCTCTTGTGTGATTCATCTTCTATTACTTATATTTGTTTTGTATATTATTTTTTTTACCTGTATATTTTATTAACTCTATAAAAAACGTTTTCACATACTTTTTAGGATTAAAAAAAGTATTGGTATTTTATATAAATTTTTGAAATTCAATCGATGTATATATACATCCAATTTATATATATATATATATATATATATATATATATATATATATATATATATACATTTTTTATATATGAAATGGTATTGTAAGAGATAAGGAATTCAAAAATGGACCAACAGAAAATGAAATTTTATTTGCGCTCGCCTGCGCGTGTGTGTGTGTTTCCGAATGAGTGAGAGAGAAAGAGGTGTTATTACAGTGTATACAAAACGAATCAAAGCTTTGTAAACAACGGTTTGGTTATTGCATTTGCATTCGGTTGAATTTATTTATTGCCCTATCAGTGCTACTGTTTTGTATTTTCTATACACTATACAGCAGTGAGTTAATTTTACTGTAGGCCGCTTACAATTTCTTTAATGTTATACCTAATTTAATTTCATGCATGCAGTGTACAGTGAGCATAGTTTTTTTTTGGTGTGTGTGTGTGTGTGTGTGTGTAATAATAAGTTATTTAGTTATTTTGTCGTATAAAAATTGGAGAATTTATTTACATGTTACCGTGTGAGCAACTTAAAACCGAACGTAGTTATTTGATTGAAACTTTCAAGGCCGCTTACAATTTCTTTAATGTTATACCCAATTTAATTTCATGCATGCAGTGTACAGTGAGCATAGTTTTTTTTTGGTGTGTGTGTGTGTGTGTGTGTGTGTGTGTGTGTGTGTGTGTGTGTGTAATAATAAGTTATTTAGTTATTTTGTCGTATAAAAATTGGAGAATTTATTTACATGTTACCGTGTGAGCAACTTAAAACCGAACGTAGTTATTTGATTGAAACTTTCAACACTGATGTTATCGCTATTTTTTGTGTATGTTACTACTCTCTCTGTTGTTGTCGGTTGTAAAGTGTTCACGTTTCAGTGTAGTTTAGTTTTGTTCTCGGTAGTTATATTTTTCTAAACTGCTTTATTCGGTCGAGGAAAGAGTTACTATAATGGAAGCATGTGTCTTCTGGATCCTTTCAAGAAACGCGTGAAATATTCGAGTAAAATATGTTCGATTGACAATATCCTAGTAAAGATTGAAATTTACGATTCGATTAAGAAGTAAGGTAAAACGGGATCGGTTTCAGATGCAAAAACAAAATAGGCGACCTTCTGTTAGGACTTCGGAGGTTATAGCCGATATTAAAAACGATTATTTCTACCGCTCCAAAAATATCTACAGAAAAAGTTATCACAACAAAGCCGCCGTGTGAAATACACATCTTGCTTCGTCATCGATTAAATTCGAAACCTTAGTATCGTATAACAACTTAGACGAACCGACAAACCCAAACGTCTTAATTATTGTGACCGGCTTCTCAAATATATTTCCGAATAGATAAATTCGATGCTGTATTTCATATCACACGGTTTCAGTTTTCTGGGCTCATTAATTCCACAACACGACAGAGTAAAACCCCTCATCAAATGTTGGAGTGTCCACTGCCCGATGAGAAGATCGGTGAACGGTGTATATATTCTAGTTATTCTATAGCCGGGCCAATAATTTTTGACCGGACTTTCAATATAAAAGTATGACTTTCGAAGAATTCTATACTCGGCCAAAAAATCATAAAAAAATTGGCGTCTTTCAACAACAAGGAGCAACTTGTCATATATTAAACGATTCACTAGCACGCGTAACGCTGCTTTTACAGAAGAACGAACTGCCAGCAGAGAGCTAACTTCTGCGTTCCCCAGATTTGTCTAGTTGAGATTTTTTTTCTTCGGGGCTATTTGAACGTTAGAGTTTAAGAATCGAATCCTTTGACTGTCGACAAACTGAAAGCGAAAATTAAACAAAAAATCTTTAGCATTAACAAGATCGTTTTGAATAGGTGACTAATATGATCACAAAAGTCCGTCGCTTCGCAGGGCGATCGCTTTTTTAATGTCTTATAATTATTGTAAAAATGAAAACTTTTATTAATGTAAATACAGAATTTAATTTAACCTACGTTCTCATTTTTTTGTCAAAGTATTGTCATTTTGCGTTAAGCTAATTTGTAACGAACGTGCTCTGTTACCTATGAGTAATTTTAGTTCGTTTCAACAAATAAATGTATTCTCACAACCAGTTGCTCAGAAGTTTTTTTTAAATTGTTCATAAGTGCGATCATTAAGTACAAAATACCTGATGAAATAGTGTCGATAACTTTTGATAGTAAATATTAATATTATTATAAAAAAATCTCTATACAACTAGGCGCTTTACATAGACTCATCAAATCACTTTTTTCATCACAATAGGCAAGGTGACGAGATTTGCTTTGTATTTTATTCGACGATTTCAAAATTACATTTATAGTTAAGCCCGGAAATAAGTTTAGATGATAAAAGTACTTTTAGATAGTATCACCCCGTTTTCACAGCTGTTTTCGTAAATTATGATACCAGTTTGTGATATGTACAAGTTCGTTTGCGTTGCTATCAACGTTGTTCTGAGCAAGCGTATTTGTTATTACGCCCGCATTCCCCTAAAAATCTTCAGTAGGTCCGTTTAGTATTAAAATATCCGTTAAGCTATTAACAATGTATTATTACGTACAAAGGATTTTATTTTAACAAGCGTATGCGGTCATTATAATAAAAGTAGAATTTTTTTTTCTAAAGCAGAAATAAGAACGGTGTGTTTTAATATAGAATCTATTCATCTTGTAATTGGTAATCTAAAAAGTAGTGAGCCTTTTGCCCACAAGATAGCGTTAGTGTATTTCTGACAAAAGTCGAGGAAGACCTGTCATGTAACCAATCATGACATCGTCAGTGACCAACACATCCATCTCTATCATCTCCAAATCATTTGACGAAAGCCGACTATAAAAAGAAGTACAACGTTTGGGTGCCGCATGATCTAACTCAGAAAAATTTACTCGATCGAATTTCTACCTGCGAATCTCTACTGTAACGTAACGAAATAAAACCGTTTCTGAATCGGTTGATGACGAGTGATGGAAATTGGATTACCTACTACAGCGATGTCAGAAAAAAAATCGGTTTGAAGCTCCACGGTCTGTGGCAAATCCCACCCTGACGCCCAGCAAGGTTATGCTGTGCGTTTGTCGGGATCGGAAGGGCATCGTGCTTCACGTACTGTTGCCGCCAGGAAGAACGATAGACTCAGACCTGTACTATCGACAGTTAGCGGGATTGAACCTAGCGATTTAAAAGAAACGGCCTGAACCGATTAATAGAATGGTGTCGTATACCACGCTGACAACGCCACACCGCATTCATCGTAAATACCCGTCGGAAATTGAGAGAATATGACTGGAAGGTTTTAATGCATGTACCGTATTCCCCGGACCTGTCACCATCAATCATTTGGTCGCTGCAGAACTCCCTGAATGGTATTAAGCTAGTTTCAAAAGAGGTCTGGAAAAGAAATCCACATGTCACAATCTTTTGACCAGAAACCGCGAAAGTACTACAGCGACGGGATTATAGTGTTGCCGGAAAAATGGCAGAAAGTCATCGAATAACATAGGGTATATGTGGTCTCGTATTGTTATTTTCCAATAAGAATAAATGTGTTTTCAATTTTGACCTCCAAGATCTCAATATTTTTTAGACGTAGGTAGCAGCTGGTCCTTTCTTATACGGTGAATTTTTTACATTGTAGTACATAAACAAATCCATAACAGAAGTTATTCATCGATTTTTAACAGCATCAAAAAATGTCTTGAAATTACATAATAATGGTTTACACATATAATTCATTTTTTTCGAATAACATACCTCTAATATATATAATTGTTCCATTTTTAAACCGTTGCAGCAAAGGTAATGTATTTTTATATCAATAGATATTTCGGTTACGGATAAGAAACCTGTCAATATAAAAACTTTTGTTAAAACTTGGGAAAAACAAACTTAGTTTATATTTTTTAGCGGTGCTCAATTCCCTTCACTTCAACATTGTATCTCTTTAGTCTGCCTTGTTGACCAGCGTTCTACATTTTGTAACAAATTGTCATTAAGCGTTAATTTATAATTTATAGAATAACATATGAATCGATTCCTAAAGATCGATTACGATAAATAGATAAATTTCTTTTTAATCAACATTTTTAAAATTGCAAGCGATGTTGAATAAATAAGTGCCTAAATTTTTAAAGTAAGTTGATTTTTGATTTTTATTGTAACTATAATACCTGTATTAAACGCGAAAGCTTAACCGTAAAATTTAAATCATAATTGTAAATTCTTAGTTAATTAAAATTGCTAATAAATGTTTTTAATTATAATATTTATTTGATGATTTGTTTGTTGAAACGTTTATTATCTTGTTTGTTTAGGTGAGTTTTAAAAACGTACCTTTTGGTCTATCAAACCGGCTTTATTGTTGTAAGTATAAGTTATTAATTAATTAATCTTATTTTTTAATATTTTATTAATAATAATTTCGTGAAGAGGTCCCGGGTTCTATTCCCGGTCAGGCACGGCATTTTCTCATACGCTACCGGCGTTTTTTCAAAACTAATGGCCATAGCGGTTGATGCCCGCCCTTTCGTAATAAAATGAGAAAAAAAAATATTTTTACGAAGGGACTTTTTTCCCGTTTTTTTCGAATCAGAATATATATTTTTATGGATAAATATATAAACATTATTATTTAGAAAATTCTACCTATCCATTAAAGCATTGACAACCTCAAATATATTTAAACAAATGTTAAGTTAAGTAATAAAAACTTATCCTTAAAAACAAAATCTTTTGTTTTTTGTTTTAAAAACAAAATCCTTTTAAAATAAAATAGATAATAATAATTTTGTTATTTTTTTCCATTTTACTTTCCCGTCTAGATAGCGCTGTAGCAGAGTTACAGCTGTAGAAGTGAAAGTATTGTAATTCCCCCGATTTGGGCGTATGGGTTTTCACCGGATCTTGATGTTTTGACAGCTAACGAACCCATAAAAAACAAATACCAAATGGAAATATTTGCATGTATGCGTGTGTGTTCGGTGTCGCCCTACTTTTATATCTGTAGAACTAGAAGACCGATTTTGACCAAACGCGGTTAGATTACTTTTACATCCGAGGTGTGTGAATAGAGAAATGAGATTGACTTTTTACTTACCAAAGTTTTTATTTTTTTCAAACAACAATATTATCCCCTTCAAAGTAGTTCCCTTGGGCAGCTATACACCAGCGGAGTCGTTGTTCCCACTCCTGGTAGCAGCGCTGGAAGGCTTCAACCGGTAGGGCTTTTATCCGGTCGATCACAGTTTTTTATTGTTCTCCAGAGTTCCAAAATGACGTCCTTATAAGACACGTTACAATTTCAGGAAAAGAAAAAGTCACAAGGACTCAAATCAGTTAAATAGTAGGGCGGTTGAGGAACCGTAGGAATGCGTTTTGAGGTCAACAAATTCCCTGATGGAAGTGGCCGTGTGACACGGGACATTGTCATGATGAAGCATCCACTTATCTGCAATGTCTGGTCTCACACGAATCACTCTTTTCCTGAGCCTTTCAAGGATACCTTTGTAAAACACTTGATTCGCAGTTGTCCTGGAGGAACAAATTCTTTATACAAATTTCTTTAAGATTAAGGTTTCCTTTCCTCCTTTTTTATTTATAAAACTAAAAATTGTTCACTCTTTTTTTTACAATTGAATTTATTTAATGCTCCATTGTTAATAAATCTTGTAATAATAATTATAAAAAAAAAAATAATAAATTTTACTATCGTAATTCATTCATTCAATATCGTAGCAGATCTTAAAACATAACTTTTTTTTGGATACAAATAAATGGATATTAAAAATACCAATTTAGAATCGTATATATGATTCTCTTTTGACCTTATCGTTACAATTAAACATACATATAGGCAAAACACGTGGGTCAATTCAAACTGTAAACAATAATGAAAATTAGAAGAATTTTCAATCCTATATATCCTCCTTAGCGATTTATTTATTTTGAAGCCGACTTCTCTTTTGTTATTGTGTCAAGGAAGGTTAGTTTCGTATTACGAAAATCTGTTTCGTAGATTGAATATATTTATTAATAGTAAATTAATTAATTTAATTTATATTAAAGCTTCCAGCTCTTGTATTGTGTGAATTTGCTTATGGATATTGTAGATCATGATGAATACGTTGAGCGTGTGCAATCTTGAAAAGATGCCTAAATCGATCTAAACTAAATTTAATTGGGAAGCTTAGCTGATACTTTCGCTTTTCCTTGATCAATTTTCTTCATTCAAAAAAAAAAAAAAATACATTTTTAAGCAAGAGGTAATCAATTTTGGAGATCTAATAATAGAATTCCGAGTTGCCGCCTGCCAAGGCAAATCGCCCGGAGGCGTACCGTAAGCACTTTTTAGATTAAGTTGTGCGTGTATTTGTGTGTAAGCCGTGCATCAGAAAAAGCCGCGTGACGGGTAAGTCCTACAAACTGTTTCGTCTGTTTTTTTTTCCTATAATCTTTCCTACCCTTCATTATTATTGTTTGGATGTAAGGTTGTTTGGCTGAATATTTTATAGATTATTTCTATACGCTATTATTTAATGTTTGAGATATCTTTTATAAAAAATTAATTAGTCCGATATAAACCTCCAGATCAAGCAGCACTTAACTTTATTCTGTAAATTATGCGTTAAACGTTGCCATTTTATGTTACATAAAATGAAAAAAATGATCATATACGTTCAAAAAAACGGTAATATACGTTCAGGATACGGTTATGTACTATTTCGTTATAATTTGTACCTGTAATCGATATTGAAAATTAATAATTTAGATAAATTTACGCTATTAAAATAAAATAATATTTTCTCTGGTTTAAATAAAAATAATAAACGTTGCATAGTTCTGTCGATAAGAAAAATTAAAGCGTAGTTTGGTGATGATATATGGACTCATTTAACTCAAATTAACTTTCATTTCATGGTTAAATTTGTAATTATTGCATATGTACTCCATTTTCTGGGTTACGAATTATTGATAGGTTTGTTTAATTTATTGAAAGTAAGGTTTAGTTTATATGTATGTATATATATATATATATATATATATGTATATGAATGTTTGATTAGCTGTGGGGTTTGGAAACTGATTGTCCTGGTTGTTTATGATTAATATATATGTATAATGATGATGTATTGTATTACACGTATACCTCGTTGCTTGCCGTACATTAACCCCTAGCTTATGATACACACATATTGCAAAATCTCGGTAAATCGAATTGTAATTTGAAATATATGTTTACTTCTTAGTTTTCTATATCATTATTATCGACATCAAGGATTAGGTTCCGCGATTTGTACCACCCATCTCAGCCTCCATCTTCGGATATTTTTGTGCGAGTGCACAGTTCAGAGCCTTCGTAGACCTCATCCATCCTTTCACGATGCTGTATTCGCTCGGCTTTGTAAAGCGATATGATCGATAGAATCTTCATAAAAAATTGCGGCTCATTTGTCTGTGTCTGATGTACGAGGTTTGTGAGAAAAGTAATGAGACTGATTTTTTATTTACCAAAGTTTTTATTTTTTTCAAACAACAATATTATCCCCTTCAAAGTAGTTCCCTTGGGCAGCTACACACCGGCGGAGTCGTTGTTCCCACTCCTGGTAGCAGCGATGGAAGGCTTCAACCGGTAGGACTTTTAAGTGGTCGGTCACAGTCTTGTGAATGTTCTCCAGAGTTCCAAAATGACGTCTTTTTAAGACACGTTTCAATTTCGAGAAAAAGAAAAGGTCTCAAGGACTCAAATCAGTTGAATAGGGGGGTTGGGGAACCGAAGGAATGCGTTTTGACATCAACAATTCCCTAAAGGAAATAACCGTGTGACACGGGGCATTGTCACGATGAAGCATCCACTTGTCTGCGATGTCTGGTCTCAAGCGAATCCCTCTTTTCCTGAGCCTTGCAAAAACACCTTTGTAAAACACTCGGTTGACAGTTTATCCTGGAGAAACAAATTCTTTATGCACGGTACCCCTACAGTCAAAAAAGCAAATCGACACGGTTTTGATCTTTGATTTGCTCATTCCACATTTTTTCGGTCGAGCAGATGACGGAGTGTGTCACTCTTTGCTTTGCCGCTTTGTTTCAGGATCGTACTCAAATACGAACCAGGATTCATCACCTGTGATCACACGATTGAAGAGTTCGTGGTCATTGTTAATCCTCCCAAGAAGATTAACACACACATTTCTTCGATGGTCTTCCTGTTCCGTTATGAGATTTTTCGGCACCGATTTCAAACAAACCTTTCGCATGTCCAAATCTCTGTCAAAATTTGTACGGTGAAAGTGTTTAAATTTAACTGTTCATTCATCATCCTTATTGTTAAACGACGGTCTGATGTCACAAGAAACCTCACACGCTCAACGTTTTCGTCAAGAGTTTGAAGTCGAAGGTCTCCCTGATCTTCAACGTGTTCTCGGCCTTCCAAAAATGATTCGCGCCAGCGGAAGACTTGTGCTCTTGATAAGCAATGTTCCCCATAGGCCTGTTTAAACTTTTCGAAGGTCACACCCGCGGATTCCCCAAGTTTAATACAAAACATAATCGCACAACGTCGCTCTAAATTCCGATGCTCCATTTTCGTAACAAAACAAAAACACAACTTCACTGATGGCGATGTAAAAAATAATGTGTTGGCTGAACGGAGTTGAAACTCGTACATGTGGAATGGATGAACAAACCGGTCTAGCGCAGTCCGGTAGACACAGCGTTGCCAGATCGCTCGCAGTGTTACAAACCTCATTACTTTTGTCACATACCTACCTCGTATATTTTTACTGGCTTTTTCACTGCGTTTTTTTTTTGTGGAAAAACGCTTTTTAACGTTTTTTCACAGGTAATGTAGGCGTTTTATGTTTGTCTAATCAAGTTTTTAAAATTTTAAATAAAATGAAATATAATATATTCGCCTTTGGTTGGGGCGGGGAGTATCCACAGAGCTGCTGTATTATACAATTATAAAGCTGTTCACCGGCGCTTTCTGTCTTAAATAACGAATTATAATCCCGTATATTTTATTTATTTATTTTCCTACTTAATAAAGGTTAAATCGAAGTTTTGTTTTGTATCTAAACTGCGTGAACAGAATTATTTGCTATATCAATTTGACGTCGGAAAGGCTCTGTGTATTACACTGACTATATTTGCCGTTTGTCGTACGTAGAATGCTGCACGGAATATTACCTTTTTTCTTTGGAATATATTTTTACCCTGCGATTTAATTCTACGTAGTTGCGGGTATGTAATCGATACTTATTTGAAATTCATCGACTTAGCCGGGAAGAAGAGTAACGGGTCCGTTAAGGGCGTCAACGGGATTTCCGTTCGGTATCTACAACAATAGAATTAAAAAAACTAACGCCCTGACAATTACGTTCCTTCCTCTTTTGCAAGTTAATACTTCTGTTCGTGACCTGTAAAATTCTATTAAAAAAAATAAATTTCAGCTACGTATACGAAAATAATTTTTACTTTCAACAATTGATTTTTTTTGTTCGTGTTGTTATTTTGTTATGCTAATTAACGTCGTCTATGATTTCGTGTACTTAAAAGTAGGTAAAAATGTAAGTGTAAATGTCAGTAATTGCCTAATTCATAAACAAACAGAAGAGCTTCATGCGTATATCCCATGAATACCTTCCCTTCTATATAATCTGTATGAAATCCGATCGACAATAACTCATAATTTAAAATAAATAATTAGATTTATTGCTTTTTTCAAAATATCTGTCAATGAATTGTCAATCGTCAAATCTTGTGTTTCTGATCGACGGATCTGTTGGCTGGCTCAGGATTATTAAATTTTCTCACTCTAAATTTATTTTATCAGATATCGACGTGGTTCGAATTATCTGTTCTCATTTCCACGAGTTCTAATATGTTTAATGCAATGTAATGCTGATGAACCGTACAAATATATATATAGTAGTTTCATCATTATAACTTTCAAATTGGATAAATTTATTGCCTAAAGAGAAATACAATTTGAAAATAAGTATAAAAAACGAAATAAAAAAGCGGTAATTAATTAATGAGAAATTAAATGTACCAGAATTTATAAAATTTTATTATTTAAGAAGTAAAATTATAAAGAAAGAAAAAAGTGATTACAGATTAGAAATATTTAAGCAGAGCTTTTGTGTTAAAAGAGATGTAAGTATGTACGTTAGATTTAAATATTAAAAGGAATTTTTTTTAAATATTTCTTTAAGGCTTTACGGTAGCGTTCCGTGGATTGCAGAAAAAAAGAAAGGAAAAATTTAAGGCTTTCAAATGAGGTGTTAAATCGACAATGCTGAAAACTAGATAGGTCAATACGAAATGAAGAGGTTTTTAAGAAGCGCAAGAAAGGAGAGATATTTTGTAGTTTTGTTGCAGAATCTTATGACGAGATGAACTAGTTTGGTGATTCATATTTAGTTCTAGTCATAAATGGTAAATATGAGTAAAAACCCGATAACTGTATAAGACATAAATTAACAACTTATATATATATATATATATATATATATATATATATATATATAATATTTTCGTACCTTAATGAGTACAAATACTTATAAAAGTTTATTAAATTTTTTTACAGATTTAAATATATGGTTCAGTTGAAAATTTAGTTAACATTCGAAAATCTTGTTCTAAATTACATAATCTTATTTGGCGTATTATTAGATCAAGTTACAGATTAGCTAAGTTTCTCTGCATGAATAAGTAGTGTGTTAGTGGACGCCTCTACGCTAATGTGTGCTTGTCTGCCTTGAGAGTATGGTTTGTGGATTTGTAAGGTTTAAGGGATGGTAGTTGAGGGTTTTCATATTACAAGGGCTGGTGGTTGTAGTACATGATGGATCGTTTAATAGAGTTCAGTTCAGCAGGCATAGTCGGTAAGGTAATTCTGCAAATATGATTCTGTTGGCTTGTACTATAACATTGTAACCGCATTCCCTTATTGTAGACTATATATATACCGCAGTAACTCTCTCTCCCGTTTTATCTTTCTCTTAATCCGTCTATTTTCCTATTACCGTTATTCTTTTGTGTGCGTGTATGTGTGCGCGAGCTACTACTGCATTTCCTTCAACCGGGTTGTTAATTTCAATTTAACTTAATAGCTCGGTTAGTTAGGTGGTTCGTAGATTGTCAGCATTTCCTTATTCTAAAGGAAATGCCGAAAGGGAGGAGAAAACGGTCGTGTAGGTAGAAGTAAATAATTAAAGTACGAGTGAGAGATAAGATTTCTGTAGTTTGAGTTATCGGGAAACGGCTAGCGAAATTGTAGTAGTTAATCGTATTGTAAACCGGAGTATTAGTGCGTCACAAATTTAAATTTTTTGATTTTAGTATAATAAAATAATTAATACGTAACATTTGTACAGGCTTATAGTGTTTTTACCGTCAAAGACGCTGTAATCTAATTAATTAATGGCTGTACAAATTAATTAATCGTAATGAACAATTGTTGTTTTGTGTTCTACTATAAAACGAACACGATTTACTTAGAGAACATTGATAAATTATGACATTAAAATTTATGTTTCTGTAACTCAAGAACAGTTACAATGAATTCTTAGAAATTTATTGCAAATATTTACTTTTTTGTTTTTCTAATTCGTTTTAATCTTGTAGAACCGTACATAAACTTCCGATTACGATTTCTTTTTCCTTTTATCCCAGTATTTTCTCATTTTAGATGGATGTGCTTTCGTTGTTAGCTCCATTTTAAATTCGGATTTGATGTTTTCAATTTTCCTATTTTTCTGTTCTATTTTTTCCTTAACTTATTTAAACAGGTTTATTTTCGTTTTCTGTTTTTAAAAATAGTTCGCTATCTATATTCATTCGTTTAATGCGCCCGTTCAATGTTAACCTTCTGTACTTAAATATTCGTGTTGTTGTTATGTCCAATTTTCTTTAATAAATCTTTATTGTTTTTTAATTTATATTTTTCATGTACAGTCTCTTATCGGTCCTTAAATTTTTTTCAAAGTATTCCTTTCTTTCTTTTTGATCATTATTATATAAATCACACGATGTCATAGTAATATAAATAATCTTATCGAATAAAAAATCGATAAAAGAAAATTACAAATTTATATTTTTCCACATATGTATTTAATACACACTGGACAGAGTCGCCGTTACGTCATTTTTCTACTTTCCTTTTAATATTTTTATCGAGACGAAAACGTTTCACCTTTGTGTCTCTAGGGAGCAGCGTTTTTTTTCTCACAGGAATGTAAGCGTTTTATGTTGGCCTAATTCAATTTTTTTTTTAAATGTAAAATAAAATGAAATCGAATACGTAAGAATCAAATAAGATAAGCTACGAATAACTTAAATGGTAAATTTTTCCTTGATAGTGTTTTAAAACTACCCTATTGGTTTCCTTGAAATCTCCGTCATGTTTCTAAAATAGTGTAAACTTAATTTTTTTAAATATCGATCCCATTTTCAGATATAAAACATAATTATAGGATACTTATATTTTCCGATATTTTCCTCTAGACGCAACCGTTCAGGATTCGGATTCAATTTGGCGCGGTGATTTCTGTATACGGCGCGTTGTTCACATCTACTTTTAGCTTCAATCGGTCAAGGAAGCAGGGAGCATGCGGTACTTATGGTTCCCGTACCTCAAGTTTTTACTTGAAGGGTAGAGTTCAATATTTTCTTTGATCTTACTCAAACGTCGATTTTTGTTTTTTGTCGTTTTTGGGTTCAAAATCGTATTAGATGATTGGACTACGTTTATAACAGCACGGTTAATGTATTTCAGCGATTTCATTCAGGGGTTGGTGATTATTTTGCTTTTGTTCGTCAATTGTCGATTTGCTTTATATCTTTTTACCTGGAAACAGATTTCTACGATGAGTTCTGAATACGAGCGATTTAATTTTCTTACAATATGTCAAAAAGCGGAGGGGATATACGGTCACCACGGGTCTCTTACCTCAAAGTTTTAGTCGAATAGAATTTTTTTTTACGTAATTCCTTATTTGCATATTTACTGGGATCGGCGTACACAGAGATGGCGCAAGTGTGAACGAATGACTTATGATATTTGTAAGGTATAACCCTTTAGATGGCGTACTCTTTGTTTTTCTGTTTAGTCTCCGGAACCAACATAAGGTATTATTTCAGAGGATGAATGAGGATTACACGTATGAATGTAAGTAAGGGTAGTCTAGTACAGTCTCAGGTCGACCGTTCCTGAGACGGTCGGTTTCCACGATCTAGTATTCAAATCGGTATGAGAGTAGTAAAGGCAGTTGCCTTTACTAGGATTTGAACTTTAGAACTCTCGACTTCGAAATCAGCTGATTTGCGACGACGAGTTAACCACTAGACCAGCCCGGTGGACTTTGAGATGACGTACCGGTAAGTTTCAGATGTGTGCGTTAATCACTAGATTGTGACGATCGAGTAAAACAAACAAGTTTTGTCGTTTACTGAAAAATGGAAAAAATTGAAATTCGAGCTATTATAAACAACTTTGTTTTAAAAGGTTTAATTTTTATGAACGTACAAAAAGAGTTAAATGTTAATTTAAAGGATTCTCCCTTTTTGTTTTGGGCGGTAAAAAATTGGGCTGCTGAATTTAGACTAGGTCTACATGCATTCAAGACGATGAACGCTCAAAAATACTTTAATATTCTATTTAATTTTCCACCTTAGTAGAAGTATGTCGAGGGTAAAATCCTCGGCAGGCTTCGCCGTAAAAATTTCAACTCTTCCGGCTTTTTTTTACAATTATTTAACAGAAATATATCATTTTGTTGAGGAACCTAATTTACGTATAAATATACATATATATTCCACAATGTGATTTTATTCGATTGTTAAATTTTAACGCTATTTGTTATTAGTTATTTTATTATTTTTTATTTCAATATTTAGATTTCGGTGCGTTAAAAATGATCCAACCGTTTTGCGGATTAAAGAAAGAGTGCACTGGAATGTATGCATCAAGGCTTAAAATATATTAACGAAAGCAAAACTGTACTCTGATTATGTTAATGCAATTTTCAATTGCGGAATTTACGTCGCTATTTATTAAGATAACTCAAAGTGATTAATCCGTTTTCCTAGTAATACATACAGAGTGAGTTTAACTCCTTACACGTCAGGTTTTATACGTAAATATAATGTACTCGAACAACGCTTAACATTTTCACGTCATTTTATGTGTGTTATATAATGTATACACGTTATTTACTTTACATCTCATCTCGACAAACTGTTTTGTTTGTTTGACTTGTATTTTAAATACTTTAGTAAAATGCTCTGTATGAGAAAATTAAAGCAGCTTGTTTTTGACACGCCGTTGATCACAGAAGCACAGAAGCTTCTGTAGTTCTCTGTTCCGAGGGGGATTGTGTGAAATTCTCATCGGAATTCTCCTTGTAAGAGGAATAGAGCGTGTTGTTGAGTTTCAACTACTTTATGTGTATTTTTAAATAAAACAAAAATAAATATTAATTTTGTAAACGAAATTAAATCAAGTTTTAGATATTTTAATAATATTTTAAAATTGAAAGTAGAAACGCCAAAGTATCAACAGAAATATGCATTATTGTAGTATACCTCAAAAAATAAGATGTTTGTCTATATTAAGTTATATTTTTCAAGCGTTTCAAAAAAAAAAATTTCAGTGTTTTATATGATTTATGTTCTCTTTTGTGCTATTACAAGTCTGAAAAACCCCGTAAGAATTACAGAAAATTACCTCGTATTTCGGCTGTATTTGTATGGGACACCTTATATTAAGGAGTAATTTCCGGAAATATTTTTTCTCTTACTTTCATCTGGAAAAGGTCCTTCAGGCTTGGCATTTTTTCACATCCTATAAAATTTATTTCTTATCGTCTATAAAATAAAATGAAACGGGTAAGTTTAATCGGGCATAGGTCTTTTAATATCGGAGAGAGAAGAAACAACAAACGGAGTTTAAAATTGTAAGCTTTTTTAAGATTTAGAGTAAATTTGCTTATTAGATTGTCTATAAAAAGAAAATAAAACGTAACAGAATTTTGTAGAAAATTTAATTTTGAGATTGAAAAATTGAAACAAATTTAAGACTAAAAAATAGAATCGACGTATTTTTTAAAATTAATTCATTTTCCTCCTGCCAAATAACCATATAATACTGCTAATTTTGTCCAAAGAATTTCATTTTAGCTTCATTTTATTATCGGTATTAAGATAATAATTACTATAATCTTTTCTGCTAAGATCACTATAGTTTCTTTGTTTAGTGTACCGCTTACCTTGCCTAGCGTCTTTCTTTTATGTTGATGAGTTTCGAAACCGCGTATTTTACTGGTACTTTTAAATTTCTGTTAATCTTTATGTAGAGTTTATCAACGCCCCTCCCTACATTTGACGTCAGGTAAGTCCAGATAAGGCATGACGTCAAATAAAGGAAGGGGCATTGACTAAACGATATATAAAGATAAGCAGAAATTTAAAGTATCAGTACAATAAGTTTTGACAATGGAATGTTCTGAAACGCGTCAACAACAAGAGATAAATGAATGAAGTTAAGAAAGGTAAGCGGTACTAAACGTAGAAACTTCATTTTATTGTTGAAACGGTTTAAATCAGGCTACATTTTTTTTTAATCTGTGGAATATATCCTTAAATTATTTCCTTTATTTTATAAGACACACAGTAATAAATTATAAAAGTATGCGTAGTAAGCTTATTTCGTTTAATTAAATCACGAAATATAAAGAAAACTTTTTGTAACTGAATAAAGAATTGCAAAAAAAAATAATATTCGTGTTAAAGCACTATATATATTTATCGGGTGTTATTATTAGTCTTAGGTGTTAGTTGGCCTATACGGTCGGCTAGTTCGATTGCAGGGAGAGGATGAGGAAATCGTGATGAAAATAGTAGCGAACGGAAAAAGGATTCAAGAAAGGGATACGATTTATATACGTATATGTTTTGAAAGCGCTTAACTCTTTAACACCAAACATTACCCTCGGCTTTTTCTACCCCCCAAACTCCTCTGTATTACTTGTTACTAACAGTAGTAGTATACCGACAAGAAGTAACCGTAAGCCAACCAATAGTTTATTTTATCCGTTTCTGCTTTCGTACCTTGCATAACGTAAGTCTTGTATTAGCTAAGCCGTACAATAACGAATGAAGGAAGAAATTTCTAACCTACAATAATGATACGACTTACACAAACCCAAAGCTTATGTATATATATACGTAGTACGAAGAGCATAAATTGCGACCACAATGACAAGGAACTAGAAACGTATTATGTTTCTTCGCAATAAATGTGTGTGTGCGCGCGCGCGCGCACACACACACACACATTTATTTCATGGTTTACATATATCATGATTTTAAGCTTGGTATTTACTCGCGTAATCCTCGCACTTTTTTGATCAAATTTGTTTTATCTAAAAGTAGATGCGTGATTTATGCGAGGAAATGATCTTATATAGGTTTATAATGAAACTAAAATGTGATAATCGGTAAGAAAATAAAAATTTATGTGACTGAAACTTCAGTAGTCCGCTATGCTCTTTTCCTCAGTACCTCCTTTGATTTACTTTCTTCACACACATTTTCCTCAGCCTGTCGCAAACCTTCGTCTTTACTGCCGTCCAGCGCATTGGAAATTCCAGTCACGAAAAAGCTCGTCACAATTAGCTCGTCGCCGCGTTGATATCCACAACGTTCTATGCCTTCACTATCCAGGAGAACATCTGTTCAATCGACGCGCGTGTTATTTGTCCGGTTAGTGCCAGACTGTGTCCCCTTCAGCCAACCCTTTTGCACGATCGCCTTCACGTCAGTTATAACCCTTGTTATAACAACCTGATTTTGTCTACTCCTAAGCGCACGTTAAATTGAGGAATTGTGAACTTAAATCCAGCTGTTCCGTTTCCGTGTTTCTCGGCATACTGAATCATTTTTAATTTGAAAATTTCAGTATAATTAGAATATTTAGACATTTACAAAAATTACTTTTCGTTATGACTGGCACTGGCAACGCAATACGGAAACTACCGGTGTAACTGTATATTAATCGGTATTCACGTCCACTCTGCAACAAAAAGGGAATCCTGCGAAGTCAACTGTTACCGTAGCGAGTACTAACTGCCCGTCAACGAAAATTCAGGGGCGAGAATTACGGGCGTAAATAAAGTATGTAAATTTATATACTTATACCGTCCAAATTTAATTTTAATACCGTCCATAGCTAGTGCTCTATCCATCTCATATGTTATTTAATTTATCTCATTGTATGTTATTGTTCTCAATGAATGATTTTATTTCACTAAAGATGTCTTCGCCTCTCGTTGTTATTAATTGCCGAAAGTCTAAAAGTTCTTCGATAACATAAAAATTTTCATTGATACAACGCACAAAAATTGTTAATCGAGCTGTGTCATTATTATTATTGCTCTCATCAAAGTAAAATATTTACATGAGGCTTATGCAGACGCAATTTTCGTATTAACGTTCACAGCCAGATCATCTACTCGACACTGCATTGTCGAGCAGATGTCTACTCATCTGCTCTAATCATCACTGCATTGCGAAAGGGCAATTTTTAATTTACACGTCGGAAGCGTAATTAGCAGAGATTTGCAGACTAGTTTTGATCATTTCTTCTCCATCAGAGTAAGGCTCTTGTATCGCGTTAGAAGTAAAGAAATTGCGTAAAACGTTTTGCCCATTGACATTAATTCTTCTTTTTTTACTTCTTTTTTTTTAAACCATTTGTTGATTTATTAAGGATTTATTTATTTTTTTGTTAACGAATTCCGTCTTCAAAGATGACCTAGAGAATACGTTTCATTAAAATTGCCATGGTTTTGCTTGAACTGTCGCTCGAAATTAAATTATTTGGGCGCTGCTACACTAGCACCACAAATCAAACAAACTGATTTCGACGTATTTTGATTAATAAACAAAAAGAGTTCCTCCCACGCATTATTGAATTCACGAAGAATCTTCTTTTTTTTTGTTTTTGAAGAGATGGCTTACTTAAAGACATAATACGAGAAAAATTTAAACTACACTCGCGAAAATAAAAGTAAAATTCACGTAAATCTGATCCGAGATCGACTTCATACGACTACCGTGCAGTTTACTCAAGACAACGGCGAATTGTCGGCGCTATTGGACACCTACCGTCTACCGAACATGCCGAGCGCCACTGTAAAGATATTTTTATTTCAAAGGAAATAAAAATTATAGATGCCGACGACTCGTAAGTGTTAACTTTACAATCAATCGTAACTAAAGAATGTTTATATTAAATGTAGACGAAATACTCGTGTATTCTATTGAAAACAAAGTAATTATTGTAGTGTAGACGTAGAGTATCAATTAATTATCGTTTCGGATATGTTTTCAAATCGTGGCAGATTTTGTTTTTCGTTCAAAGTTGAAATTCCAAAAACGTTTTTATTTCTATATTCGCGTACCGCGCGTTGGTCACAGATAGTTTAGGTAAACCGGTTGGACCCTAAAAAGCCCGATAGCCTATTTTTGACGTGATTACCATGCTTACCTATCGATTTATAAAAACCTTTAACCTTTCGACGAGAAAGTAAAAATTACTCCGCTCCTAAAAAATTGGGATTCACCACGTTCAGAAATAGTAAAATCTTGTTGATGAAAATCAGTCAACTATGTATAAAATCGTAGTCTGTACGAACGGTGCAGATCGGTTAGCGTAGCATTCCCGTGCTGTAGTTTGTCAGTTTGGTGTTCTCCCCGCCTGCTACCGTTTTCTTGTCGTCTGTTAATAATTAACAATAGACCCGGGTTTGGCGACCCACGGATGCAACAAGTTCTCATTATATTAACAAGGTTAAAGATGCCTAGGGGTACTGAAGCGAGTAAGCTACATTAGATATCCGAAGACCGGAATTTCATACGAATCAATGTATGATCATTTTTTTAAATTTTTTTTAAAGAACGGTTTAATTGGCAATTATGAAGTTTATTTTGTGTAGGTGGTTTTGTTTCTATTATTGTAAATCCTTTGCATATACGAGTTTATTAGTCCTGGATACAGGATCCAATGTTCTGTTATATTTAAGCTCTCAGTGTGCGTGTGTGCGCGCGAGCGCTTTCAAATCATAAATTTCCATATCGTTGCGCAAATTGAGTACCAGCGTTGTCATCGATGAATACAGTTCATAGTTGATATCTAAACGTGTGAGTAAGCCTGTCTGTTATCCGACACAACTAATTTAGCAGAAATCTATCCGGTTGTTTGTGCTGTTGCCGTATGTACGTACATATGTCCCGCGTATTATATTCCTTATAGTAAAATTTACTGAATTGTACTAACCGGTATTGTTCTGACAATTCCCGTTATTTTGTTCTATATTACAATGAAGGATGATATGAAATTAATTGTCTCTGAGATATTAGACTTTGTTTGCTTATTTAATATCTTTTTCATTTGTTTCAAAATTTATTATTTTATTTTTAATTACAGCGTATCGGCTTTGTATTGTTACAATCCAGGCTCGGGTTATACCGGTCGATTCGCGGATTTCGCGACTCGTTTTACGATGCGTTTATCTCCCCACCTAATATATGCTGTGTAATGGATAATGAAATCGCGATCGGTTATAGCGTGTGTGTTATATGGCATTATGAGCACACGGGGTTTAAAATCTTTTTGTTTCTGTAGTATTACACGGATCCTACACTTGAATTGTCGTACCGCCTCCTTGTACCTTCCATATAAGAGAAATACCTTCGTACAATATTTGTAATAAAACGTATTCTAGTCGTATTATCTCTTTTTGGATGAGTTTGAAAATGTATTATTCTACTTGTAATAATATTAAAAAAAAGCTTACAACAGAATTTTAGGACTTTCCCGTCATTTGGTTTTTCTGATGGAACGGATTACGCGCGCGCGCACACACACAACTAAATTTAAAATATTTATCATTTTATTTAAATATAATATTTTTTGTTTTTTAATTCAATGATTCTAACTAAAGCGCGCGGGTGTGGCGGTACTATCGGTCACTTTAAATACGTTTTATACCTTAAATATTATTCATTTATTTAATTCTACCGCTCCGCTCACCTGTGACGTCACAACATAGCACACGAGCTATAGCAGCTGGTCGACAGTGCTACACTAGCGCTCCTTGTGGTGAGAGAAGGTACTATTGACTCGATATAGTCGCTTAGCTGCTAGTTTATTAAGAGCATTTTTCCGGGTGGGGGTGCGTTTTTGCAGATATCATTATTTTTTAATTATTAATAAATGCGCCTAAGAAAAATAAGACCTTAATTAGCCGGAATCTCGAGGTGATATGACCTTGCTGTCATATACAGGTGATCTTGCTGTACAGCCTCACCCCCTTGACTTATTAATTTTTAATTTTAATGGCATCAATCTAACTCAATCGAATCTAGAAGTTACCTGACCTTTATTTTCATTTCGTTTCAAATCGGTCCAGTAGTTCTGGCGACATAAGGTGATTTAGAGTGCGACATCGAACACACACGTACAGACGAACATTAACATTCAATTTTTTGGGTTCCTTAAGTGTCAAAACGTCAAGATCCGGTGAAAATCGCATATGCCCAAATTGAACGTATTACAATACTTTCCCTTCTAAAGCTATAGCGCTAGACGGGAAAGTAATTGAGAGACGATTGTTTCCCAATTAATCCTTATTTTATACGCAAAACTTTATCTTTTTAAACTATTCAATTTCATTAATGCTACTTCTTTTTTTTAAATATGAAGAAAATTTAAAGGAAGTGGTTTTCCATCGTTCTAAGCCGACTTGAATGTACAATTTTATGAAATTTGGAAAACATTTTCACGAATTTGACGTATTACCTTTCTTTTTATTTTTCTCAGATTTGGACAAACGAATTTTCGGTCAGGTTAAAAAAAGTGGTTTGTTCGTTTCGATGACCCGAATAAGAAACTTCGTATAATAATTTAACGTCACCGTTATAATGACGGTGTTGAACTTAGTATAAAAAAAAGGTGACAGCACATTTATAGGACTCCCCCGTCCCACGGCTTACACACTCATAGACATACAAGTTAATTAAAGTACTTATAACTCTATTTAAATATTATATTTTTTCCTTTATTGATTTCAATAATTATAAATAAAACCGCGCATGCATATCGTATTTAATTGGCGCGGTTGTAGCAGTACTACCGGCGCTGGTCGGAACTAACTAAACTAATATAATTTCACGACTTACATACAACAAATTTCGCTTGTACGATCGGTAAACTGGTGTAGCCGCGAGGCTTAACGCACCAGGTATCGAGTGGACCGGGAAATCGAGTTACTTTTTTACGCTTTAAATATTATTAATTTATTTAATTTTACTGCTCACGTGTGTCGTCACAAGATAGCACTCGACTTCAACAGCTGTACGGCAGTGCTTCCACTATTTGAAATATTAATTAAATAAATAATTATTATTTAAAGTGTATAAAATAGTTTGATCGGAAACCCTGCGGAATTTAAAATTTCCCTGTCCAACAGGATGAGGGAAAAGGGAATTTATCACAGGGATAATGGGAAATGCCAAGATGGCGGACTGCTAATCTAGTGCGCCTTATGATGTCAGGGGGTACTATTGATGTAATATGCCCTCTTAGCCTCTAGTTTAGAGCATTTTTTGGGGTTGGGGGTGCGATTTTGAAAAAAAACGTTTTGTAAATATTGTTATTTTGTAATTAACAATTGCGTGTAAGCAAAATATGACCTTAATTAGGGAAAATCTCGAGATACTAAGGGTGACCTTGCTCTACAGCTTCAACTCCTTAACCTTTTAAATTTAATAGCATCAATGCCCCACATATAAGTAATCTGACCAAGTTTCGGTCAAAATCGGTCCGGCAGTTCTGTTGTATAACGTGATTTGGAGGCCAATACTGAACACACACACGCTTACATACGAAGATTAACATCCGGTAAATTTCCATCCAGTTTTTTGGGTCTTTCTTATATGTTAAAACGTGAAGAAGAGCCGGTGAAAACCGCGTATGCCAAAACTGAACCGATTACAATATTTTCCCTTCTACAGCCATAGCTGTGCTATAGCGCTATCTAGATGGGAAAGTAATACGATTAAAATTTCCTATATTTATTTACTTTTTTATTAACAGCAGGCTGTCGCCCGATTAAAGTTAATGATATGTTAATTTTATAGTGTATAAAAAGATACTATAATTTAACCGTGCTTCGAATCTAAAACCTTCTGGATAAAATATAGTGATCCTTCCATACTGTAAGGGCGGTTCTCAGCAACATGTAACACGGGTTCTAAATTATTCAATAACTATTTGAAATTCCATTTTTTTTTTGTTATTACATAATTACAAGCTGTTTCTATTATCTATAGAAAGTGATGGTAACAAAAACAGAGACTTGAAGAAACGTGGAAAGTAAAAATGGAAAAAAAGGACAATCCGGAAAGAAAAATGGAAAATCGATTGACACCAAAGAAGTATTATCAAAAGAAGAAAAATAAATTACAGTCTAGCCGATAAATACATTCGGTATTTAGAGACTAGATTTACTAAATTGTTTAAGATTAAAATCTATAAATTTGTAAATAAATAGAAAATATAATTGTTTTTGCTGATACAGCGAAGTTAACGGAATTGAATCGATCGGTTAAAATTAAATTTTGTTCACTTGAAAAGGGAAAAAGGGTTAAAAGGACGTTCACAATTCTGTAAATTCATTAAATTATATAAAAAATATACCAAGTTATTTATTTTGTGGTATTGTTTGTGTCAAGGTCTCTACGCTCATGCGTGCATATGTGTTTGTGTGAGATTTGAAATTTCTGTCATGTTCTCTCATAGGACCGTTAACTAAATAACCCGTCCTTTGAAACGTGCTGTGTTGCGTATTTGGGGTGTATATTGCTGTATATACGCTCGTATATATATATATATATATATATATATATATGTGTGTGTGTGTGTGTTTGTGATATCACGTAACGATTTTTACTTTCTGTTACGTTTGTTATAGTTTAATTCTGATTCAGTGACTAAACTTTAGATGAAATTGTTACATCTTACTTCAGCTCTCCCTTGAAGGGAATAAACTCTTCCTGATGACTCGCTCAGTTACTTAGATGATACTATTGCCAGTAGATGTACGTTTTGTTGTGAAAAAAAAGAATTTTTTTTATTAAGTTAAAGACTCTCTGTAAACTAAGTTTTTCTTTTCTTTCCATTTCTTTATTACTTGTTTCTTTACTTAGTTTTTCTTTTTAGCTTTATACGTAGATATATTGTACGCTATTTTTTTATTAAGTTTATTCGAGCAAACGTCAAATAATTTACGTAATATTGCGATTTATAGCGTTTTAATAATTATTCCGGTACCGTTATACTCGTATAGTATTTTCCGTAATACTTTACTTACTATATTAATAACATTTTACGCTACTAATTTTGTAAAATTTCAACTCGGCTTAGTTATTTGAATCGAGGCATAAATTTTATCACATTAATTATGGACACCACGTTGAGTTTTTTAACAGAAGACTTGTTAACTTGATATTTTTGGGAAATATACTTCGTTAAAACTTAAAAATAGATATCGTTAAAACGATTTAATTTTTAAAAATTCGGTATAAAATGTAATGTAAATGATCTGGATAAAAAAATAATAATTTTATTTGCTCATTTTTTAAATGCGCTGGATTTTCTTGGAAATATTTAAACTCGATCGAGTAATTCTTAAACGGTCCAGAGCGGTTTTTTTAATAATATATTGTCACGTGTTCGCGGCTCGACCAGGATACTGAGAGACTAACAAAGTAAAAATGTCTTATAAATATAATTTATTAACCTAAACGCGTAGAAAATTAGATAAATCGGTAATAATAACGATGATATATGACGTACAAAATGGTAATTCAAATAAGGGCAAGATTTGTTTACAAGAAGTTAAATTATAAAAATCAGAATGCAGTCTAATTTACTAAAACGTTATAATGACCTCTAACATTAATACCTAATATCGCATTAAAAACAAGATGATATCAGACAAATCTAAAGTTCATTCGATTCAGTTACCTGCAAATAATATTAGCGACAGTAAATTACTTTTACTTTTTACGACATAGCTACTCTACACTTCGTGAACGAATCTAATACTGTCGCTTTCACTACTCTGTATCGATAACTCGCGTAATCGCTTCCTCCATTCCCCACTGTCCACAACGGAATGCTTGTGACGTACTTTTCATTCGTTGTTACCAAACGCTTACCGATAATGCCGTCACAATCGCATCGAACACAGACTCGCAGAATTACTGACTGTTATAGCGACTACGCCGGACGCGGCCTCGCTGAACTATTCGCTTATCCTGGCAGTATTTTTTCGCCTCGTTCCTTTACTGTTAAATGCAATAATTTTCATCATCCGCGCCCTTACATTTTCCCATAGATTCCTATTCCAGTTAGATAAAACCCTTCTCGTCGAAGAACAGTTGTTGTGGTCTGTATTGTAAAGAACAGGTTGTTAACCGGACCTGTCAGCCTGAGAAAAGATCCCTTTTAACTCCTTCGGGTTTCCTTTCGTTATTATTTTCTCATATTTCTTCTTAATCGAAGGAATGTGTTACCTTGGTCCGTTATACTGATCCTGTTATAATATGTATTTTCTTCTGAAATAAGTTAATATTTAACAGAAATAGAGATTTTTTTTTACGCTTAAAATTACTGAATTTATAAGATCCTATAATAAATAAGAATTATATTTTAAAAAAAGCGATCGGTTTAGTATTAAAGTACCGGTCTATCCTAAACCCGGGAGAAATCGGAAGGAACGTCGCTTTCAAGTGCATACATACTAGGATCAATTGGTACGTAAAATATAACGGTGAAACTTGAGAAACATCTCCCCGTTCCTGGTGGTATCTCCTGTACACGAGGCGGCACATGTACGCCTAAAGTTAATAATTACTGGAAAGAAAGTTTTGTCATAATTATTTTATTACTTTAATCATTTAAAACTTATATTAAATTTAATTAAAAAGTATTCAACAAGCGAAGAATTTTTTGCGATCGTTAAAGTTACTTTACGCATGCTGTATTTACCGGGTGTGGTTGGAAGGGAATAACAGTAGGTATAAGCTAATTATAACCTCTCAAAGGTGTTTTTTTTTGGTAGCCTTATACCCTCTCTCTCTTTTTCTGTTTAGCCTCCGGAACCACCGTAAGGCATTATTTCAGAGGATGACTGAAGATAACATGTATGAATGTAAATGAAGTGTAGTCTTGTACGCTGTCATGTCGACCGTTCCTAAGATGTACGGTTAATTTAAAACCCAGCCGCCAAAGAACACAGGTATCCACGATCTAGTATTCCTGCCTTTACTAGGAAGTCTTACAAACCGGTCCTTGAAAAATTCTTATATCGAACGGTCTAATTATATTTTTTTCTAAAGATAACTCTGTAATGAATTCTGCTGCTAAGGCTGAATAAAATACGGCCCTTTATATCTCGTTAATCGAAAGTTAACTGATGTTTGTAATATGAACAACAGTATTGTTAACTCTAGCACAGTGAACTATCTAAAAAAAAAATCATCACTCTAAGAAAGGAATCTTATAACGTTTTTATATTTCTGGCGATTACAGCTAGAAGATAGCATTCGCAAAAATTAAAAATGAAGGTACGATGCTGATCGTGTCAAAAGTAGGGTATCGGGTTTCTTGTAATTTTTTTATCTCTTTACGGTCTTACTAGTTCATCTAGACAAAAAACATGTATGTATGTACGTGTGTGAGCCGCATTACTTTTGCTCTTATATCTGAGCATCGATTAAACCGATTTTTGTCAAATATTTTTATATACGGGACATCGATGGTATTAATCTTTTTTCAGAACTCATTCAAGAGATGGGGATATCGCAAAAAAAATCAGTTTTGATTTTCTTCAGAGGAACTGTAGAAAAATCTTTACGTTCGCAATTGTTACTTTATATTTTGCATAAATAATCCAAAACGTTTTTTTTTTCAAAAAATCAATTCCTACCTCCTAAAATTGAAATATATATTTTTTCCTGCTTCCTTCGGTTTTAATATTAAAAAAAAACTGATATTTTATACATCATATTTAAGGATTTATGGTTATTAAAAAAGTCTACAATTTTCAAAAATTATAAACCCCGGATCTTAATCGCAGAAAACTTTTCTGAAAATTCTACCTTCTTGTTTTAGCCTTTATTGAGGGGATGTTAAGAATCGAGAGGGAGCGGTGGGAGTATATGTAAGGCAAAGTATCTTTGATCGGGTCAAATTTTCCATGTCGGTTTTTATTGGAGTTTCATGTTTCATGTGACCTCTAAGATTCGTCGAGTTATTACAACGTTATCGATTTTAATAAAATCGGACGTTTATTACAATCGATAGGTTGTAACTCAACGAATCGTTCTTTTTACTTATTAGTGACTACCCTTCATTTACATTCATACATGTTATCTTCAGTCATCCTCTGAAGTACCTTCCCTCTGAAGTAGCCTCCGGAACTACCGTACGCTGGTTCTGGAGGCTAAACAGAAAAATAAGTAAGTATCAATTAACGTAAGATAAGACCCATCGCATCATAAAATCGATAATATTTCCAAGTTTACCCGATTTTGAAATTGTAATGAACGTTATTTGTTAAACTACATTATGAAGCGTACTATCCGCTTGTCATTTCCGATATGACGAAATTTTGCAACTGTTTTTCATAGACTATTCGAAAATCAAAGCAAGTTTTTCTTCATTATTTATAAACAGTTTTTATTATGTTATGACTGATAGCGGATGATTATATTCAAGAAATATATCCTTAGCTATATTTTGTTCTATAAACTGAAATTATTTTTCAAAATTTTCTTTCTTTATAAAACATATTCAGCATTCGAATTTAACGACTTCGGTTAATAAAAATGTTTATTTTGTCAAAGAAAAAAGTTTGTTGTCTTATTTAAAAAAAATCTATCCTCTTGAAGGTAAGATAAAAATTAGATAATCAGATTGGAAAACATCAAAAAGGTTTTAGAAACGGAATAAATTTTAAGCTTAAAATGATTAATTAATATATTTAAACTGAGCAAATAAAAAAGTAATATTTTTTTTTTTGTTATGAAAGAGCGGTTATCAGCAACTGTGGTCATTAGCCCGATGGAAGTCGGTAGCATATGAAATGATGCCATGAGTGACCGGGATTCGAACCCGGGACCTCCGAACGAAATGTGAGACGCTAGCTACTCGGTCACGGAGATAGACAGAAGTAATTTTGATTTCTGTAATTTCAAGAAAGCTTATGTTTCCGTCGATAGAGATCTACTTTTCTAAATTTTATAAGATTTTAGGACCGATAACAAAATATTACAACCCGGTTAAACGCTATAAAAAATACTATGTCTAAAGTTAAATTTATGAGAAATCTTTCAGAATTGTAACTGTAGTTAAGTAGAGATGTACTTTCTCCAATTTTTTCGACCAAACTAGTTATTAGAGAAACAAAAATCTTGAAGGCGTTAGTGCCAATAAATATATAAAATTGGAATGAAGTAAAGAATCTGTAGGCTACTTCGGATTTGCAGATGATTTAGTTATAATAGATCTAGACTTAGAAAACACTAAAATGAAAATATAATTTCTAGAGGAAAGTTTCTAAAAAGTACATAAACAAATTTTATTTGAAAAAAATAAAAATAAAAATAACAGGCTGACAGCATAGTTGTAGGACTTTCCCGACTTTCGGAATTTTTGCGATGCTGAGCTTACACACGCAAATTAATTTAAAATATTTATCATTTTATTTAAATATGATATTTTTTTGTACAGCTGTAGGTCAGTGCTACACTAGCGCTCTTTGTAGTGACTGGGGATACTATTGAAACATAGTATCGGCATAGTAGCGGCAAACTGGGCAGTATACCCGCTTTGCCGCTATTTTATATTATTTTTCCGGTTGATGGTGCGATTTTGAAGAAAACGTTTTTTGCAAATATTTTTATTTTTTAATTGTTAACAAATGCGTCTAAGAAAAATAAGACGTTAATTAGGCGAAATTTTCAGATACTGAGGATGACGACCTTGTTCTCTAAACTCACCCCTTGACCTTTTAACTTGAAAAATTAATGGCATCGATGCCCCATATACAGAAGTAATCTGACCAAGTTTGGTCAAAATCGGTCCAGTGTTTCTAGAAACATAGGTGTGAGATACCGAAAATACACGCACATACGAACGTCCGGAAAATTTCCATCCGGTTTTTATGTTTTTTGGGTTCCTTACGTGTCAAAACGTAAAGATCCGGTGAAAACCGCATATGCCCAAATTTGTCTGATTACAATATTTTTCCTTCTACAGCTATAGCTGTGCTGTAGCGCTACACGGGAAAGTACAAAACTGTATTTGTATGAAGATTAAAAAAGAAAAAATTACCTTAATCATACTGATGTTAGTTATAACATTCTTTCAAAATAAAAAAATAACCTAAAAATAGATTACATTTTTCGATTAAGTTAAGTCAATTGTTAAAACTTAATTTTCCATTAAAAAAAAAAAAAAATAATAATAAAAATGTATATAAGAAAACAGTCAAAAGTATTTTTAATACTAAAAATGAAGAAGTTTGGTAAACAAGAAAAGTTTACAAAACTTTCCTTCATTCATTTTTTAATTTCATAATTTATAATAAATGAAACCCGTGTATAAGGTTATTAAATGAAACACTGTTAGGTTAAAGGTACAAAGTCCTCCATTTCTCTCTTTATATATATATATATATATATAAGTTACCACTACACAATTCTGTCGTTAAAATTTCAAACTTTTCGTTGGTGTATATGTGTAGCATTTTATACAAATATAAAGAAAAAAACCTTTTTTTAAGTTACAGAAAAAATTAACGAACCAAATAAAAATAAAATGAAGAAAGTTACAAACTTATACTCAAAAAATTAAAAGAAAAACATCGTTAGTAAATAATATTGCAATTTTAAAATTAATTAAAAATAAATATAAATTACAGTCGACCAAAATAGACTTTTGATTTCAAGATCGCTTGAAATCCTGAAAATAAAATCTCCATGGATGTAATGCGTAAACTAATAAGATTAATTAATGCAATGTACAACCGATATTGACATTTAGATAATATGCTACAGTCTTGTGACAAATTAATACGAACAAGAGTATATTTTCAAAAATAATCAAATTTATTCCATATAAAGAATGTTCAGTGTTTATTACAATAATAGTATGTCCTCCTTGCTCTTTAATAATCATTTCAATTCTTTTAAGCAGTGAATCTATAAGTTTTTTTTTACATATTTCTTTAATTTCTTGATATTGAAACCGCACCTTTATCGGAGCACAAATTATCTTCCCTTCGGTAGCGCGGTCCATTTTTCTCAGTCATTTCTTCACAATTGCCCACAAATTTTCAATAGGGTTAAGGTCTGGTGAATTTCCAGGCCGGTCCAAACACTGGAACGTTTTGAGACGTGAAAAGCTTAACTTTCTTTGATGAATGGAAGGAGGCCAAATTTTGTCGAAAAACAATGTTTTCGACTCCAAGTAAATCTGCAAGTTTTCAAGTTCTGGTAGAGCTCTGTTTTCCAATAATGGTATGTACGTTTCACTGTTCATCATGCCAGAGACGGGTACTAAAGTTTTAAGTCCAAAGTAGCTGAAGCAACTCCAAATTATCTTCTGTAAAGAATTGTTTTACAAATTGTTTGCGTTTTGGCAAAACCCGCTCGTCTTCGCTTCTTCCCATATGTGACACGCATTGCTCTCCTGTACCACAAAGCGACTCGTCAAAGAAAAGGTCTTTTCTCGGAAACTCAACATTCCAATTTTTGCATTTTTTTGACCCGAAGAAGCCTTTTATTCTTCATGGCATCCGTAAGAAGTGGTTTTCTTATACGCTTTCCTGACTTGCGCTTTCCAGAAGTCTTCTGCGTTCGGTTGAATTTTCATACCGGTCGTTTCCAAGTCTTTTTGTAACACAAAATTATTTTTGTAAAAATTAATTTTACTTATTCTACGTAAAGTAACATCATCTTTTAAGGTAGTTTACATTTTCTTACACAGCGATCTTTTCGTCGGGATGAAATTGTAGCCGTCTCAAGATTTTGTCTACGTATCTTATTAACTACACCTAGACTAACCTAACGCTCTGCTACTATCTGTCTTTGAGTCGTACGAATATGTTCATCGAGTGTTATTTATCGTGCTTCTTTTCTTAGGAGTTAAATCCATATCGTTACTTTTCTAAATCTATTAACGAAATCACACTAGAAGAAACCAAAATAAAATAGGTAAGCGACACACATAACGTCTCAAAACGAAGATATTTTCAGGCAATACTTGTAATGGGGGGAAACAGCAGTACTACATCCGGAATCAGTGATACAACATAACTAACAAACTAACACTCTTGTTCATATTAATTTGCACAAGATCGGGTAATTCCTACCGCCGTAAATTTTTTATTAGTCCTTACCTAATACGCATCGTGGTCTAACGATTCAAATCGATGCAGATTTTACTCGAATAAAATTCTGTAACAGAACGGTGGAAATTTTAGTTTTACAGTCGGTAATAAATTTACGATCAGAATTTTGTTTCGATAAATTTTTGTATTACTATTAAGAATAACGGTGTTAAGAATATAAAAATGTGAAGTTTTTATACTTTAGTGTTAGCGGGAATGTAATAAAGATATTACTGCCATCCATGAAGAATTTCATGCAAGATATCTTAATTTTCCTTTAGTAATTCGTCAACGTCTCCGTAATCGAAAAGAAAATTTGAAAATATTAGATGCGATAAAATTCTGTCCTATCAAGTAAACCTGTAACTAATTTCAATTAAGAAATTGTTGCGTAAATATTAATTAAAAGCTTTAAAACGTTAATTAAAAAAAAGACCGGAAATACCTTCAGTAACTTTACCGAAGATTCTAAATAAATTTAAGTTTAAGTTTAAACTCTATCGTGAACGTATTTTTAACATAAATATGGGGAACGTGTAAGAAAATTATTATTTTTTACGAAGCAGATGGTCATTTTTCTAGTACAGTGAGTGGTACGGTCTGATGAGAGGGTGGTTCATATTAAATTAACTCGATGAACCGCCGTAATTGTCTGGTGAAGATTCTCCCACGTTATGGAGAAGGATCTTATTACGTGGCATGGCACATAATAAAGGATTGTTCGGATATTATTTCTTCAACGAAATTTTAAAGGCGATTCACATCTTTAGATGTTACGAGATGTCGGTTGTTCCTAATCTATCAAACAATTTTGTTTGATATCCTGTATGATAAAGCAGGATTATTTGCAACAATACGATACGAGAAGAACGGCCGTTCTTACATATAGCAGCGAGAAGGAAGGATCACCTCCTTACTTTAGGTTAGATGATTTCCGGATTTAATTTTTCCTGAAATGTTAATCTTTATGTGATTTCACGCCTTAAGATTTCCCTTATAAATTTAAATTGCCGTAGGACATACGGCGGATGCTAGGAAACGATAAGAATATAATAGACCGGGTATTGTTACTTCTAAAAGAATTATTATTCTTAATAAGATTTAATTAACCCTCGTAAATTTGATATCATTTTGTCATTCCCATTGAACGTATTATCTTAATCGTTGCGTTTCTTTTACTATTTGAATTTTATTCCTATTATTATCTTATTTTTCATCGTAATTTTAACCCTATTTTACTAATACTTTAACATCCGAGAAGGAGCCTCTTGTTATTTTGACGGGCGGTGATGACGCGAAAGCATTTTTCGCCCCAAGAAAAAATAAATAAATAAATAAAGTTTTTTTTTGTTACGGTGAACGGTCAGAGACGTAGTATTTTCTTCAAATCCAAATTATGTAAACCTTAAGACTTAAGATGTCGATTAAGAACTCTATTTTAAACATCGAAGCGAAATATTACTGGGAAATGCGTACCACTGTATATGAAATCATAGACGTGTACAGTGGTGCGCATCTGCCCGTGTTCTGTATACGTGTACCGTTGTTTTTCAGCGGTTACTCTGCCCATATATGAGAGTAGAAGGACCCCGCTTTTAATAATTCACCTCATAAGTCTTCACTCTCCGTAAAAAAAGGATGGCGCGTTTGTTTGTTTTATGCGCTTACATTTTTGTTTCAGCTGCTCTTGGCGCAGGGCCAATGCTGGTGCGCCGGGCAGCTGCGCGTAGCGCACGAACGATTTATACATTTCGAACGATACATGTAGAATTATATATTTGTTTTGAGGATAAAAAAGGAAAATATCGGGGTTAGAACTACGTTAAAAAATCACAACTCAAGAAACAGTTAAAAATGTTTAGGACGCGGCGGACCATGAGCCCGCCTTTTTCCTAGTAAATTATGCAAACAACGTTACTTATAACGTTTTATTTTAATAAAGCCAAGGCGGTTATAGGTTTCACTTTATAATAATAAGGCCACTTTTCGACTGCTAATAAATAAAAAATTACCCGATTTAAAAGAATACGATTCGTGTAAATCAATTCTTGAAGCTCAGCAATTTCAACGCTTTTATTTTCGTTTAGCTTTCTTACTAATACAAATATTACGCTGTTCAAATCATTACGCTATATTTTTGTAGCGTATGGAAATAATACACATATATATTTTTTTAAATTCTTTTACTCCTTAATCTCTTTTACGCTGAAGTTTAGTTAAAGTATTAAAAAAATAATAATCAAAATTATCGCTTCCAAAATAATATTTTTTCGTTGTAAATTGTGCAAGATCTATTCGATGTCAAGTTACATGAAAAGTAAACTAGAAGTAAGGTATTGTTTCTTTATTAATAACCGGAAAGTGACCCGAATGCTTTCGTTATGGATTTTGCATTCGTTAATAAAAACAACCTTTAAAAATAATCATGAATCTAATTTTTTGAATTCTCTACTCTACTATAAGATGTGTGGCTTCAGAATAAGGCTTTATAATTAGGTAATTAAAATTGTTTTACACTTTCTATTCGTACAGCGGGGTCATGTAATACTCAAACCCTGTTGAATGCAAAAAATGAATATAAAAAAAATTATAATAAAAGAGTCTGTCGGGAACAAACTCTTTTTTAATTTCTTGCCGAAAAATTACTTACTGATAGTTAATGAAAATTGACACGAAGGAAAACAGCGTAAACTGTACACAAAGCAGAATACTCCTGGGTAAATATCATAGTATAGGTAAAAATTCAGGAAATGATATTTTGTTTTAAGGTAAAAACGGAATACAATGGATCTTCAGATGAAAAGAGGGAATAAAAAAGACAGAAAAATTATATATAAACATAATAGACGCGTAAATATTTAAAATAAAATAGATAAATCGACATTTTACGTTCTTAGAAGGATAATTATTACACCTGCTGCTTCCATATATAATTGAAACCTTTTTAATGCGCACACTTTTATATTATTAAAAGATGTGTATTTGAATAAAAAAATTATTTTTTTGTAGCAAATTCTCCTGTAAAATGAATTAATCTTGCGGGTTGAAAGGTCTCAATATATTTTAATTAAACGATATATATATATACATTCAAGTAGAACAACGTAAAAAAATATATATTTTTTATTATAATTTGTTATAACCGCTACAAGATTCAAATATCAAAATTAAATTTTAATAATAATATAATTTAAACTGAACGATAGGCTAATAAATGAATAAATTTTAATACGGGTGTGAAAGTAAAGAATTACAAATATATTAGACAAAAAACATCTAATACACACAGGTCCACGTATAAAAATTTACCCCCGCATTATAGTGATTTTCTTTGCGATCGCATCGTGTCTTTTAAATCGGCAAGTCAATTACTAACTTAACTTCTGACAGTATAAAGTGCATCAAATAAAAAGCCAACGTACATAGTATTTTATTTATATATAAAACACAAGTTTCGTCTACAATTTAACATCAGTGATTCTGCTTCAAAAATAAATAGGAAAATAAAAAACCCAGATTCTTTTTCTTTTCGCAAATTCGCTTCAACTTTGCATTTACAATAATATTTACAACTAAATATTTTCCTTAGCAATAGTATAAAATAAAAGATGTTTTAAAAAGTATTTTTTTCTACGGTTGTATTATAACGTTTGAATTAAGCGGATGGAACATGTATCATAATGAGGGTCATTAAGAAACAAATTTTCATTACGATACAGGTGTCGAACAGGTCAAAAGCCTACTATTTTTAACCACTGACAAACCAGAATTTGATATTTTTTAAGCTATCAGCCATTCTTTTACTTTTCTTTTAATCCGATTTAGCAGAGGTTAATTTGAAAGTACATGTAAGTTTCTATATTACACCGTTTAAGTATGTCGGATTGCGAGTAAGAAACGCCTTTAACACCGATCGATATTAAAGAAAAGGTATAATTTACGACTAATAAAAATGTATTGTTTAATGTATTTTTTGAAAAATTAAAAAAAAAATTTCGTATACAATGTATTCTATCACGGATTTAGATCAATAATAATTGCAATATCTTAGCCGTAGAAAAAATACGATATGCAACTCTATATAATGGCCATTAATACGCTTGCGAAGTTTACGACACTTGCCAAGGCTTTGGTCGTAACTTAATTAGCACTCGTGCATCGATGGCTATCGTTATAGATTCGTTGTATAATGTACTACTATTTAAGTCTTATATTGTAACAGTTACGTTAGTATATCACACTTGGGTTATGTATTTGGGGGATTTCATTTAAGGTGAGGGATAATAAGCCTAATTTTTGGGTTTTTGTTTCATCGGATTATGCTTGATACATTCAGCGATATTTGTAAAATTTTTGTTCGATCGCTTTTGAATTCGTGCTATTTAATTCTAGTTGCAATCGGTCAAAAAGATGGGAAATACGATCACCGTGGGTCGTATCTCAAATTTTACTCGTAAAGTAGAATCTTTTTTTACGTAATTTTGTACTTGCATATTCACATATTTTAATGTTCTATTTTAATATTCCTTCTATTTAGTAATCTGTCAAAGCTGAAACCCTCGGTAGCCAAAGTCGCATAACTTTCCCAGCATATCCGGGAAAGTTGTGAAAAGAAATTATTTTACTTTTTCAACTCTTAAAAATATTTTCTTATTATTGTTATAACAATATACAATCGCTCTTTAACGAGCTGGATGCGACAAGAAGAAAATGTTTTAAGAATTTTCATCGGAAAGGGACCAAAAATAGGAATTTTTTATAATTGTAAATCTGATTTTATTATTATATACTTTCTTTAACTTATAACGTTTCAACCTTGTCCTCAAATCTTACAGACTTAACTCATACCGTGGTGAAATTTTACATAGCGATGTAAGTCGGGTGACAATACAAAATTCCATTAATAATTTCATATATTTCTATATTTTATTTTACGTATATATATATATATGAATACGTCTGTGTACAATACAGATAGAACATCTTGAGGAAGGGAGCTAAATCGATAAAATATCGCTATCGATTCAGCACGAGTTGGTCAGGTGGCTGTTGAAGCGGATTTTAATACAGTTAGAGTAAATTTACCTTCTAAAATTTATGTACGCTAATCATCTGATCGATTAATAATTGGTATCATTATCTAGGTTGTAATACAGAATAAAACTGCATATAGAATTTTTTGTATGCTAAAGGATTAAAACGATTGAGAGTAATAATTAAAATACTTAAATAAAAAATTAAAACGGTAAAATTAACACTTTGCGAAAAAATGTTGCACCGAACAGAATTTAATTTTGAAATATATGATTTCAAACAATTCAGTTCTGTGTAGGAAATAGAAACTGGATTATATAATTCCTTAGAAATTATTTTAAAAAAATAAACGTCGAAAGATATCTCGGCAAAAATTATGTAGTAAAGGAAACAAATAAAAATTTTACAACTATGAAGAAATAGGCTGGGAATTAGCAAAAGAGACGGTTAGAGAAAGCGCGTCAGAAATACCAAAAAAAGCAAATGAAGATAAAGAAGCTACCAAGCGGGCAAGATTGAATATTCATAATCAATACAAATCCCAATTAAGAGCTACCGAAACACTAGAACAGCGTGAGTTCGATTGGCACTTCGGCTGCTCCGTCTTGTTGAAACCAGGCTGTGTTAAGAATCGGTGGAAATCTCTTTTGTTGTTCCACAACAAAGGTTTCGTAACGAGCCGACGTCACTGTAATCGCAAGACCGTTGTCATCCTCAAAAAAATAAGGGCCTATAACACCGTAAGATGACATAGCACACCACACGGTCGCTTTCTGGCTGTGCAACGGACGCTGGTGTAGCTGCGTAGGATTTTCTTGTGCCCGGTATCTGAAATTTTGCTCGTTAACAAATCCGCTGAGGTGGAAATGCGCTTCGTCTGACATACACAGTTCGTGAACAAACTCTTCGTTATCGTTTATCTTCTGAAGCATTACGTTACAGAATTGTGCTCGCACAACTGCATCGTTCGGTTTCAGTTCCTGGACGATCTGCAACTTGTACGGATGGTAATGCAAGTCCTTCGCTAACATTCTTCGAACACTTGAACTACGCGATTGTAAAGATGCTGAGAGACGACGGATTGACCGATGTGTACTTCGTGTGACAGCATCTTGTAAAGCTTGAACATTCTGTGGTGTACGGACGGTTCGCTCACGGCCTGGAGGTTTTTTTTCATTGCCGAACCGGTTTCCTCAAAATTAGATATCCATTTTTTAATCGCACGTGCTGATGGAACACGGTCGTGCCGTCCCAGATTAAAATGACGGGGAAAAATTCTCTACGCGCTCCCCGCACACTGTCATTGTTTTTATAAAACGCTTTGATAGCAAATGCACGTTGCGCACCGCTCCAAGAATCCATGATAACTAAATGGCAGGTTAGGTTAGAGAACCTGGCGCCACTGATCAAGTGGTACCAATCGCCCACGGCTACCAACACACTTTCAAAATTTCCCGTTTCTTTGAATCGCCGTGTTTAATTTTACCTGTTTATAGATTTTATTTCGTTTTGGCTGTCTACGGACCACTTTTAACATTTTTCTTACTGTCCCTTTCCTGCCTTTTTTTTTGTTTTTCAGTTTCTTTTTTGCAGAAAACTACACTTTCTGATATTTCTTTAAAATTTTTCTCGATTAATTGTAGATTTTTTAAGTACGGAATTTTTGTTTTTCTTTTTTGATTAAGTCTTTTTGAACTTTAACACGATGTAAAATTTCTATTTTTCGTTCCAGATAAAAGAGAAGATTTCCTTACATAAAACAACAGTTTTCATATTTATTATTTTCTAGTATATACATGTTTTTACTGTTCATGAAAAGGACCGATTTCGATAGACTTTTATTTTAATATTGTCTGCAATTATATTCAAGTAGTGTTTACTGGCGCTTTCTAAACTTATTCTACTGGCGTAAATAATGAAAAAAAAATCATATAAACATGGGTTCGGAAACGCTCCGTTAGTGAGTTACGACTAGCGAAATATTTCGCTGTGTTTCTTGGGCAAACAATGAAATAAAACCGTACTGAAATTATAGGGTAAAATAAATTCCAGAACAATACTTCCAGCAGTGTTTATAATATCCGACGTAAAACAGAAAAATTCGTTGTTTAAATACACGTTTTTTAAGTCTGTAATACAAAAACTTTATTAAATGAAATATAAACGGGTACAATTTATTATCAAAACTTGTAGGGAATTTAATTCTGAGAAAATTAATATAAGATAGCCCGATAAAAAATAAATACAAGTTCAAGAAATTTGATTTTATTTAAGTTGTTTGCTTGTAGACATTTTTATAGTGATACGGTAATGCCAAAAAATGGAGTATTGGATTTTTTGCGTTTCTCGACGTTCCATGTCCCAAAAACCGCAAAACATGTAAAACACAAAAAAGGTGGGGAGGGGGTGACAAACAAGTGTTCGTAGTAGTACGTACGAACATGTTTTGGTGTGTCTGAAGCTTTATAATTTTTGACTGAGTTAGCCGATTTTTTAAAATTTTGTACAGTGACTCCAGCATACGGGACAATTTGTGTAATATTTTGGGCTCAATATCTGTAGGGAGTGACGTAAATAGTTTTCAGGGGGAAATTTTCTCAAAATTTTGCAAACGTAACGGCACTTTATATTAAGTATGTGCATACTTACCGTTTAAAAAAAATATGCCCCAAAAATTTCTGAAACGTTTCCCCTTCCCTAAAAATCTAAAAAGGCTTTCTTTTTATTTTTTTCGTGTTTATTTAAATATGTTTTTTGTCTTGCTAGTCAGAGTAGTAGTGCAAGTGATCCCAAAAATATATTTAAGGTAAGACTGCGGGTGAGAGAAACAATCAAAATTTTAAAATATGTTTTTTTAAATCTTTTAACACTTATCGGTTTATTTTCACCCCCTATTTTAGAATAAATAACCAATGCCAGGAAGGTAGTAGAAACTTGTCAAATTTTTTTTAACATAGACAAAAGAAAAAGGTGAATCTAAAAGAAAAGATGCAGTAACGAAATGACGTTGCAGAAAATAGGTGACTATATTCGGGCATAAAATAGAATACTCTCAATTTTTAACCTTGTTATGAAGTGATTTCACCTTCGAATTCATCGGCAAACATATAATGAAATTAATATAATGTTTTTGTCGTATTCGATTAAATTTCTCGTTTGTAATTTATAATTATAATTTATCTCTGATTTCAGTTAAAAGGGAAATAAGATTAGTAATCGTATCTACGGTTTTTTTTTTAGATTTTATGCTGTTAGATATTTTTGTTTATAATTTTATTTTGTTGCTTGATAAAATTAAAAAGAAATCAGATTTTAATTGCAATTTTCTATATTATAAACCGAAATAATCGAATAGTACTAATAAAACAGTTTTTAATTTTAATATATTTCATACATCGAAACAAACCTTTACGTCTGTCAGGAATAAAATTAATACATAACTCAATTTAAAATGGTAGAAAACTCATTATTAAACGTGTGTCAGTGACAGATTTATCAAAATCAATTTATTAAATCGAGAGGTATTTGTTGAAAAAATGATTTCTATACATATATATATGTTGAAAATAATGAAGGATAAATTCGAATATATTTATAAAATCTAACTATATTATTGTCAAATTACTTTTATACTGGCATTAAATAATCGGTTCACATTTCTACTCGTTTCTATTCCGTCAAACTGCGTATCGATTAATTTATGTAATATAATATTTTGTTGCCTTGTTTTAATAAATTTTTTTTTAATCCGATTAAATATTACGCACGGGTTGAATTTGAAGATAAATAATAATCCTGTAAATTAACGGGAAGGGGATATAAGCACAGAGATTGATAATAAATAGCTGAAAAACCTAAATGAGCAAAAATAATGTACAACAGAAAACACAAATCAGAATTATACGTCAACACAAATTATTCACCACGGATAGAATATGGCAACATCGTATTTAAAAAAGTTTTATATGTCTGTCGGAGTGGTTGTACGGCCGACGATAGTAATACATCGTAGGCGGGAATTTCTCCTGTTTGTGTAATCGTACCCATTTTGCTTCAGTTTTTCACCGGTTTCCGTTTTTTTTTTTTTTTTAGGAGCCGTTGATTTCATTGTACTATTAATTACTTTCTTTTACGAAGAAAAGGAAGTACTGTTATCGCGAAAAATTTCGATTTTCAAATTTCAACGGAAATATCCATTTTGACCATCCCTGAATCCATTCTGAATAGTTTCGGGGTGACGTCTATACATACGTACGTATGTGTCTCGCATAACTCAAAAACGATTAGACGTAGGATGTTAAAATTTTGGATTTAGGACTGTTGTAACATCTAGTTGTGCACCTCCCCTTTTTATTGCAATCGACTGTACCAAAAGTGTCCAAAAAAGCCCCAAATCCAAGAGATTTGGATTTTGGACTTTTTCTTAACTACAGTAATAAGCCCTCATTGAGAGCTTTATAACGATATATCATAAGCGGTACTTCTATCCATCGGTTCCAGAGTTATAGCCAAATTTAATTAATGAAAAATTTGGATCGTACAAAGGAAAAGGCACATTGGTTCGAATCCGACTTCATTTCCTTTTTTTTTTTTTTAACACTTTTTTAATTCAAATATGAAAAAAGCTACACTGTTGTAAATTTTTGTTTCTGCTGTAAAATTCAAGATTTTGGTGCTTAAAAGAATTTTTGAAAGAAATTCAGTAATAAAGTTCGAAGGTCATTCAAAGTTTAAAGACGGTATTTTGTGAAAGAATGTTTCGGAAAAGACTTACGTATCTTTGTCCCTAGAATCAGAATCAAAATATGTTTGTCTTGAACTTTGAAAATGAACTTCCGGTGCAGTTAAATGAACGAAACCCGAAGTTTGCAATATGACCAAAAGGTAGAGCGCCCCAACTTTGCGCATTTTTTATTGCATTTTCCAGAAAAGCTTTAATTTTAGGAAGGATGTTCTAGTACAGCCAGTGTATATATATATATATGTTCACACACACACCTATAGTTATAGAACGATGTGCTTGTTTGATTTTTGAATAGTTTTTTGTCTGGTTAGTGAGTGTGTTATCCTAATTCGTTTGACCAACCCTAATAATGAATAGGCCGTGACGTCATAACATGTTACCGGCTGCATTTTAATATTATTTGTAAATAATAGATGTCAGTATACGTAGTGAGTGACGACCGGATATCATTTCGTTATCCTTGTCCCTTTAACATATTACTAGTAGCAGGTGTTGTAAAATCCTGTTTTATACCGATTGTTTGGCCGGTATACTAACAATGTAACGTATTACAAAACTACGTGTAAATCTTATTTTTTTTCATTTTTCAACATTTATCTGTACTACTTTGTGATTAAATGGGATTCTGCTGAAATAGATGAAATATACGTCATACAGTACGGAATATGTATTAAAAGGGGAAATCCAAAATAAAAACGTGTTTCTCATTTTCACCCTTGCGAGATAAGCAGAATTATCCGTGTGTTTTTGTTACATTGTGTAACGAATCGTATATCAAATATACCATTATAACTGCTCCATTGATCTGTATAAAAAATTGTATAACAGAGAAAAAAACATTAAAAAATTTTAGTCGGTAAATATAAATAACAGTAGTAAATAAGCTAACCACAAATAAAGAACGAAAAGATATAGAAAAATAGGTAAAATGAAATAAAAAGTATAACGCTATAAATTTTATAAGTCGGCATTACTGTAGTTGATACAAACAACAAAAGGAATTAACTTCGGGATATATAATCCTAAAAAACGAGCAGAACAAATAACCGTGTGTTGTTATTTCGATTCATATGGTCAGCTAGGTCAGTGTATTAGAATGATAGACTATGTAAATTATTGATTTTTGTTGTGTCTTCCAATGATTTGTTCTGAATTTGCTTTATACTGTTTTATGAAACGCGTTTATAAAACCCTAAGCTTGTCATCATTATGAAATATTTATGTCTGTCTATATATATATGTATATATATATATATATATATATAATCCCGTTAAAGTATGTCATATCTTTGGGATCCCTCATAAAGTTATAAAAGCTTTTAAGATATAAAAATTGGCTGACATAACATTCCCGTAAAGTATGAATCATGTAGATTGATATTTAGAAACCCACCGGGTTGGTCTAGTGGTGAACGCGTCTTCCCAAATCAGCTGATGTGGAAGGCGAGAGTTCCAGCGTTCAAGTCCTAGTAAAGTCAGTTGTTTTTTCACGGATTTTAATACTAGATCGTGGATACCGGTGTTCTTTAGTAGCTGGATTTCAATTAACCACACATCTCAGGAACGGTCGAACTGATACTGTAGAAGACTACACTTCATTTACATTCATACATATCATCCTCTGAAGTATTACCTTTCAGGTAATACTTGTAATTTCAGTAATACTACAGAGGAAGCTACCGGAGGCTAAACAGGAGAAAAGAAAGACAAAGATCGATATTTAGAAAATTAAATATGCGTACTGAAATTATAATCTTTGTTAAAAATAATAGTTTCTTATTTAAAAAAAGAAATAGCAGTATCCATTTTTTACCAGATCAGACAATGCAAATTGTTTTGTTACTGAAAACATTGAGTTTAGTTTTTACGCGCAGAAGAAAATTGCTTTATTGTTATTATTGTTGAATTACTATTTACTATACTTATTTACTATTTACTGTAAAACGTAAAACAATAATAATTATTAATAAATCAATATATTTAAATTGAAAATAGAAAGTTAAAAAAAGAGGAGATGAAGTCGGATTCGAACCGATGCGCCTTTTCCCTTGTAAGATCCAAATATTTCATTAATTAAAATTTTATTTGACTAATAACTGGATTTTGTTCGGTAGATTTTTACGGCTTAACTGGAACCAGTGATTTATTGTTGAAAAGCTCTTAATGAGAGCTTATTACTGCAGTTAAGAAAAAGTCCAAAATCCAATTTTTTTTGATTTTGGGCTTTGTTGACGCTTTTGATCAAGTCGACTGCAATGAAAAGGGGAGGTACACGACTAGATGTTACAACAGTTATAAATCCAAAATTTCTACATCCTACGGCTAATCGTTTTTGAGTTATGCGAGATACATAAGTACGTACAGACTTCACGCCCAAACTACTGAAAATGCATATTTCCGTTGAAATCTGAAAAGCGAAATATTTTGCGATTACAATACTTCCTTTATTTCGTACAAGGAAGTAAAAATAGCTACAAAAATATCTACAATTCTGAAGGCGTTAATAAAAAATTTCTTTGAGCACGTATTTATTTAGACGTTGAAAGAAACGCAGTAAATGTTGGAAAGGGATGTAGAAAGACATTTTTTCGGCTTCCCTTTCACATATACATAAAAGTTTTTACGTTAAATCAAGACATATATTGTTCGCAAAATTAAACTATTTTTCTTTAAAAATCAATATCATTGTATATTAAAGAAAAGCAGTACAAGAATATTGTAGTTGAGAATGTATTGTCGTAAAAAGGTAGAACAATTTTATATTTAATTCGGTGAAAAATTGTAGGATTAATTTTATTTATACGAATATGTGTTATTGTCTCTTTATAGTGGAATATATAAACGGATATATGGAATTAGGTAGGTATACGATGATGAAAAGAGAGGATTTAATTTTGGGCAGAGGTTCGTGAGGTACCAAACTGAAAACCGGGTGTGATAATCCGAAACTTAATCATATACTAAATTAGTTGTTACTCCTCGCTTTGTCATCGTTTCCATTTCTCACTTCTATAAGTTCTTATTCAAAAGCTTAACCGACTAGAATTCTCTTTTGTGTTCTATCTTCTCGAATAGATGGCAGTTTACCTCTCATTCACTCTCTCCTTCTCTCTCCCTTTCAAATTACAAAGATATCCCCCCGCGCGTACCCTGACACATACACACACGCGTTCGCGCGCGCGTACACCTACATATATGTATATAAACTTTACTTATGCTTTATTTTCCACCTCTTTTCTATTTTAGCACATTCCCTACTTATTACGTAAAATTTCTGAATCGTATTTACGACTATGCCAAAATTGAATATTACACGAGTTGTACACTACATCTTTGCAGATGAGTTTATGAAAGTTAAAATAATAATGACGCAAAGAAAGTCGAGTGATGTTTGCAATTTAGTTTTGGAGTACTGAAATTTTCCGTTAAAAAATATACCTTTTTTGTTTTTAATTTTTTTTTTTTAGTTGAATTTACGCTCCTGTCAATTTATCTTAAGTCCGTTCCCTTCCTACTTCGCTATTTCCAGCTACAGTTTTGGGATAGCATCGATCTTCTTTTAGATCATCTATAATTTTTACTCTTTGGCGGTCTTTTTTTTTCCTCTTTCTACTGATCCTTCTAGAACTGATTCAATCAATTCTCCTGTAATGATATGTCATAGCCGGTTTGCTTAATTATTTTTAATCGTTCTGGTTAATCTTCTATTTTCGTTACTTCTTCGTTTGTCATTTTGTTTACATATTCGATCTTCTTTAATCTCCTTCTTCGCGCCCGCAATTACTTTGATACGTTTTTCTTCTTGGCTTATCAAAACTATTATATATTCTTTTCTTTTTAAAGTTTAAAATAATAATAATTTCTTTTTAAAAGGTATTTAGCCCACCGGTTTAGTGGTAAAATCGTCGTCGCAAATCACTTGCTTAATGCTGATTTTCGAAGCCGATGTTTCTGAGATCCGAATCCTAGTAAATGGATTTGGATTTGAATACTAGAACTGGATACTGGAGTATTTTGGCGGTTGGGTTTCAATTAACCAGACGTCTCTGGAATTGTCGACCTGAGTTTGTACAAGACTACACATCATTTGGATGTCGTACATATCATCCTCATTTCATTGGGCCTAGAGAGGGGGATTGCTTATTGTTCGCTAATTGAACCGATTGCAACGTACACGGTAGGAATGTGTATATACGTAACTATTACTTTGAATACTGGCGATAACTAATACCGTATTACTTCCAAGACGTCCAAATTTTTCTAGGGCAATGAATAAAATAGTTATCAGGTACATTTTTAGGACTTATTTAAAAACTCCTTTTTTTAGTTTTGAATAAGTATAATTCAAAAAAATGTAAAACGTTTACCAAAACAATTTCTTTTTGTGAAGATAAATTATTAGTAATATGGTATTTAAAAAAAAAAAGTAGTCATCGGTATATAAAATCATACTTTACTCGATTTTTATTTTTATTCCATTACTATAAAATGAATTAATCTCTAAACTCACGGGTAAAGATATACCGTGACGATTAAAATATTTTATTCATTCATTCATACTCCGGCTGAAATTTGTTATATCACTGTATAAATGATTAAATATATATGCCATTAGAAGGAAGATAGAATTCACAAAATGGTAAGATACTGTTACTGTTAGGGATGAGGGTAGATGATAGATGTTGCGAGAATGAAAATTTAATTTCTGTTAACTATTGCGTTATATTTTACTATTGTAGGCCTTATATATATATATATATATATATAAGTTTTACATAGAATTATGCTGTTCTGTAACAATATAGTCTCGCTCACTTACTATAACATACTCTTCGTTTCTCTATTGCTGTCTCGCTTGTTTCCTATCCCCCGTTATTTTCTCTCTGTCTGAATATGCATATTTATTACGTATCTATGTGTTATTTAATATACCAATTAAAAGTTTATATCTGCTGTATAATATTTTCAACTATTTTACTTACCCGGATTGTATTTTAGTGTTTTTGATTCGCCTCCTTCTAATTGTCAATTCTGGTTTCGGTATTGTTTTTCTCTCTCTTCTTTTATTTGAATAATTTATTCTGTATTTGTGTTTTTTAACTATGATTTTTATTTAGAATATTTTTTAATCTATACTATAGAAAAAAAAGATCGGTAAACTCTTAACATATAAATCCGAAAGTTTGTGACGCGTTCTGTCTGCAGCAGCAACACGGCGTGGACCAATGACCGATCGCTCTCAAATTTTCAGGATATACTCGTATTTCTGTTATCCCAGCGAAGGATTTAAACCGTAGATCGAGGCTCTAGCCCTCTTGGGGGTGAAGCGGTGAACTTTTCTTGTCAAAGTCTGTGTATTTTAGTTAACGGTTAGTACTACTACTATTCTGTCTTTTGTAAATTAGGTTCTTTTTCTGGTATCCGTAAAGCCTGTATACATTAATTGTGATTTACCAGTATTGTTCTCACGTACATGAGGATAACGAACACAGCCGGGTCCCTGAATAGACGGGAAGGATGAGTGAAGTGAGCTAGTAAAATTATAAAATAAAGAAATGTAAGCTGAAGTATAGAAGAAGTGTACAAGTAAAATTGTCTGTTGCCGCATTTTGAGTCGTTTTAATGTCGTTTTCCAGTTTATTTTAACAACACTTGAGTTTGATTTTATTTTATAGTTTCAAGATAATTACGTAAAACATATACATAATAGTATAGCGTTACGTTAGAATTCTTAAATAATTTTTACACGTTATATTATTTTAATAATATGGAAAAAAATAGGGAGTGCAGATATCTAATACCGGTTTAGATTTATTTATATCATTATACGTTTGAATCGGATACCGTGTACTAAATTAATCAGCTTCGGTTGTCGTTAAAGCTAACTGACATTTATTCAAAATTTACATTTTCACAAATAACATAATTATTTAACGAAGGTTATAGATAAAATAAAAAAAACAAACACAAAAAACAAAAAAAATGTAACCTTCAACGGAATTTTCAATTATTTACCTTATTATCGACAAACATTTTATATTTCATTATTAGTAAATTAATACGCAGCTTTATTTTACTGTTATTATATAAATTGCGCATCTTTTTAAATGGAAAAAAACCTCTGTACTTTTGAACCACGATATATATTAGTAGTAATTTTCCGTTGTTATCTATTATAATAAACGGGAAATTAAAGGAAAAATATGACAACAGTTGTGGGACTTTCCCGTCAACATCCGGAAAATTTCCATCCGGTTTTTTTGATGCCTTAGATGTCAAAACATCATGATCCGGTGAAAACCCGTATGCGCCCAAATTAAACCGATTATAATACAGTATTTTGCCTTCAAGAGCTATAGCGCTACGTAGACGGGAAAGTAAAAATAATTGCATATATACGTATATATAATACGCAGTTAATTTTTATGCCGTGTATTATTTTTAAAAGAATAATCTAAATCTTTATATAATTAATCGATTCAGGGACCGCTGTAAGACATTGTCTAATGTAATTATCGCTTTTAACCGTTTCTGTATATTTGTGATAAAAATTGCAAAGCTAAGGGTTATTTGAAACAATCGTTCCATTGAAATTTTATAGTCGTTATCCGTCTGTAGTGAAGAATAGTCGATTTACGAAGTGGAAGTTGAACATTGAAATTTGAATTTATTTGAGTGTGCGTGCGTACACTCAAAAGGAAAAGATAAAAAAAAGGAAACAGAGAAACTCCTTTTTTTTTATCTAGTGCCTTTTATTTTCTAAGTTTTTTTGTATACATACATTTTTTTTTTTTTTGCAGCATTGCAACACTGTTCAGTATATGTACAGACTACTTCCTTTTCTACCTTTTCTTTCATACAGTTTCCGTTTCCACCGACACAAAATCATTTTCGTCTTCTATAATAAAATATGAGGAGTAAAGAATACTAAAATTTTCTTTAAAAAAAAAGACGTCATAAAATGCTTATTGTACTTGTTTTTAAAAAGAAGTAAAACTATGTTTATTTTTAAACGTTTTAAGTTTTATTTTAATATTTACGGGTAAAAAATATGATATTCCTTCTAACTAATTTATCTATATCCGGTTTTGAATCAGCCTACTCATAGAGATATATATTTATTTAATGAGTGTTTGATTATAAAGTATTATGCCCTTTTAAACAATTAATCTTAGAAAAATTAAATCTCCTACCTCGATGAAGAAGTATGAGACTACCTTCGAAACACTCATCCTGGAAGAAGGGGCAACTTGAAAACTTAAACGGTAAAGGTAGGGTTGTGAGACATCATTTTAAAGGGTGTTGTAAAACAAAAACATTTTGACTTAAAAAGTCATCGCTCCGACAACTTTATTAAAAATAATGTCCGTTTATTTTTCACAGCTATCTACGCTACATCTTTAGAAAAATAAATCGTTCAAGGCTTTTGCTAAATTTAATTTTTCTATATTTAACTATTGGAAAGTAATTTAAGAGTTGCCTTATTCTGTACACATTTACATATGTATAAGTGTGTGTGTGTGTGTGTGTGATAGTTTAAGTTTTATTAATATAAACCAACTAGTACAGAATATTGAGATAACACATATTTTACCTTAATTTTACACTGAAAGTACTTTCGCGGGATCCTGCATCCTCAATCATGATTGAAATATTTAATTAAACTAAATTAAAAAGCTGTCATCGCAGTTGTAGGACTTTCCCGTCACGCGGTTTTTTCTGATGCACGGCTTATACACACGTATACACAAAAAATATACACATGTAAAATATATATCATTTTATTTAATTATATATTTACTATAGCTGTACGTCATTGCTACACTACCGCTCGTTGTGATGACAGGGGGCACTATTGACGCACTATACCCACTTAGCCGCTAGTTTAAATCATTTTTGTGGTGGGGATGCGATTTTGAAAAAAATCTTTTCTGCAAACATTTAATTGTTAATAAATGTGTCTTAGAAAAATAAGACCTTAGGCGAAATGTCGAGATACTGAAGGTGACCTTGCTTTACAGCCTCACCCCCTTGACCTTTTAATTTGAAAATTTATGGCATCAGTGCCCCATATACAGAAGTAGTCTGACCAAGTTTGGTCAAAATCGGTTCATTAGTACTGCAGATATAAGGTTTGAGATACCAAACATACAGAGGTACATCCGGGAAATTTCCATCCATGAGTGTTTAGGGTTCCTTAGGTGTCAAAACGTAAAGATTCGGTGAAAACCGCATATGCCCAAATCGGACCGATTACAATATTTTTCCTTCTACTGTTGTAACGGTAGACAGGAAATTAAAAAATCTGATGTGTACTACCGATGACTTCCTTGTACGCCTATTAAATTAGATTTACACGTTTTTTTAAAATGAAAAGTACATGAAATTTTTTCATTTAAAACGTCAGGTATTTTTCCATTTTTTTGTTTTTGTTATTGATTATTTATTGTAAAAATCCTATTACAATCGTAGGTTAATTATTAATAAATCAATATATTTAATTTTAAGAAAAACCAAAATCCAAATTTTTCTTGGATTTTGGACTTTATTGGACACCTTTTTGGTTCAGTCGCAATCAAAAGAGGAGGTGCACAACTAGAAGTTACAACAGTCCTAAATCCAAAATATCTGCATCCTACGGCTAATCGTTTTTGAATTATGCGAGATACGTACATACATACGTACGTACAGATTCACGCCGAAACTAGTTAAAATGGATTCAGGGATGGTCAAAATGGATATTTCCGTTGAAATCTGGAAGCCGAAACTTTTCGCGATCACAATACTTCCGTTACTTCGTGCAAGGAAGAAAAATGACAAAAATGTGGATCTTTAGCATCCCAAAATTATTTTCCTCTTGAATTTTTTCTCCTGCTTCAAAACGATGCTACTTCTTTCAAAGCATGCTTTTTTGTTAGAGTTCTGACTACGCTTTTGAAGTTATTTTTCATCACAGTTCCGTGTATTCTTAAAAGGTAAGTTCATCTCCAAATAATGTTATCGAGTTCCGTATACGTGTCTTGCCTTGTTTCACACAGTTCATCTTAGAAACCATCTTTTATATAGTTTATAAATTAATGAATAATTCAGTAATATGTTTCGATACTTAACTTACAAATTTTCTACAAAATCCTTCCATCGTATTCTTTATAGGTAGAATCATGGAATCTGTAAACGTGATTTTTAGTTGCGATTCTTACAATTAACAAAGTTGGCAGAGGCTTCGCCAGCTCGAGTTACTATTTAATATTTTACTTTTTTTATTTAGTTTCTTCTGTTCGTTTAAAATTTACTACAAACGTTTTGTGTGTGTATATATATATATATATAAAAATTTTGTTTGTCATTTTTATTATAACTACGTATTTTGGCATGCATAAATTCACGTAAAAATTAAAAAATGTTTGTTTATTAGTATTATTTTATTAGAATGATCAGAATTTATATTTTGTTGTTGCCACACAATTCAACCACCTAAGAATAAATAATTTTTCGGTTTGTGCCCTTTTTTGCACCGCAATAAATATGATTTTATTACGAAAAATTATAACTGCAAAATTAAGTAAAAAGGTAGCCCTAGTACACGGTCGATCAGACGAATTTACATTTTTTGTTTCGTTTTAGAAATACTACCTATTAACGGAAATCATTAAAATGTTATCGTATCCGGTCTGAGGAATGAAATTCATTAATCCGGGATTTTAGAGTTTAAATTGAAATCTGAATTGTTTGTCCCCACATGGCAATTGTATTAATGAACATTTTTATTTATAATAACGTTTTTAAGATATCTTGTCATTACTTATTATTATTATGCACTTTCAATAATTTTCAGTTAAACTTCTTTTATGTCTTTTTCTTCTGAGTTTAGCTGAATTTACAGTCCTTTATTTGCATAATTCGCAAGAAAAAATGTAGTACTCGGTTTTCTTTCTTTACCAAAGAGTTCAATAGAATAACGAAGTCAAAAAGATTACTTCTTTATTAAAAATAATAGTGTATTTTACCTTAAAGTAGTTTTTCACGGACTTTTCTAAAAAAAGTACAGTATTACTTTCGGTCGCACGGTAGGATTACGGATTGAAATTGAATTTTACCTTTACGTTTGAGGTACCAGGAGTTCAGAATTACCGTACACTTAAAATGTAATTTCCTGATAGATAGGCCTAGATATAAAATTTGTGGCTCGAAAATCTCCAAAACTACTTGATAGATTTCATTGAAATTAAGGTACGCTGTAGTAGTGTGTCTGAAGTTATGTATGTAAAGGTTTTATGAAAAGGTCCTCCTTGTAATACCGTGCAAACTAACATCTCGCCTCCTTAATAACATGTTGAACGACAGAATGTTCCAAGTTATCATGGGATCCGATATAAGCTCACCTAGGAAACTCAAGAACGGCCCCCCACATGGGAGGCCGTTCTTGCGCCTCTCCTTTTCAGCCTCTATGTTGCAGTCATGCCAAATACAGGATCTAAAAAGTATGGCTTCGCCGATGAATGGGTGCTAACAACAAAATTTAGATCATTTGAGGAGTCAGGGGAGATCCTGATGGCTGACCTGAAGAAACTAGGAAGGTACTTCCGGAGATGGCGCCTCCAACCAAATACTAGTAAAACAGAAGTATCATACTTCCATCTGAGTAACAAGTTTGTTAATGGAACTTAAAATTGTATTCGAGAATACATGGCTCTTTCACAATAAAACACCAAAATGCCTAGACGTGACACTTTATAGAACGCTTTCATTTAAGGAGCACTTAATGAAATCTGCAGAGAAATTGAAAGCGAGAAAGAACATTATACATGAGCTCTGTGGAACAACGTAGGGAGCATCGGCTTCCACTTTGCGCACATCGGCTCTGAACCTGGTCTTCTCGGCTGCTGAATATTGTGCGCCAGTGTGGCTTAACAGCCCGTTTGTTCATAGAATTGATGCTCAACTTAATAGCACTACGAGAATGATCGCCTGGGTTATCAGTTCTACTTCTGTCGAATGGCTTCCGGTATTGAGCCACATACCACCCCCAAGCCGGCGCTGTATGTACGCTCTTGTAAGAGAGTACAAGAAGATCATAATCTTCTTGACGATCGAAACCTATCGATACATGAGGATATTGAGGATGCCGATCGTAGTCGCCTTCGATGTAGAAAGCCAACTATCAAAACAGCAATTGCCGCCACAGAAGAAGGATTTAACCTAACTGACGCCTGGCGTCGAGAATGGAACCCAAAGCAGAATAACCAAATCCCATGTATTACTCAAAAGCCGCCGGGTTTTGACTTGCCACGTAAGACACGGTCAACGCTAAACAGAATACGAACTCATCACGGTAGGTGCGCCTATTTCGTGTATAAATGGGGTAAAACACCGACGTCCCTTTGCGAGTGTGGTGAAAATCAAACCGTTAAACACATCGCAGAAGTTTACCCTAGGACAGCTTATGAAGGGAATTCTGAAGATTTCCTGATGGCGACTCGAGAATCAGTAACTTATATTAATTTGTTAAATGTTTGTTTGTGATTTTTGACTGTAATTGGTGTAGTGTTTTGTTGCCATACGCTAAATAAATAAATCATAAAAATTGGTTGAGTTGTTCCTGAGTTACGCTCAATTTAAGTCCACAACCGACGACGTTATCTCAATTTGCGGTTATGTTGACTTTGTGTTAGTGTAATTTTTATAGAGCTTATGCAGTGTGTCACTGCGGTGAATGAGTTTAAACTTGATGCTTGTGTGCAAGGTCTACTCGTTACTTTTAATTATTTCATCTAATTACCGTTATAATAATTTAATATTGTAAATAGAAATTTTATTTTAATGTTAAATAAAAAAAAAATCATTCCTATTTTAGGTTTCTCGTTTAATTTACGTTTTCTATAGTACTTGCGGAAGAAATTATATTAAAAAATGTATTCAAATTAAAATTTAAAAAAATCGATCTTTATGAGTAGAACTACGCAAGAATTTTTTTTCATTTCATATATTTACCCTTAATACGCACATACTTATAAGAAAAAGAAAATTATGTAACCAAAAGAAGTTTGATAACTAAACTGTAAATAAAAAAACAATACCTTGAAACATAATGTAGGTTATTTTTGTTTAAATTGAAATGACCTGTGTATAAGTCAAATTTAAAAAAAACTGGTAAAAATGAAAAGGAAATGGTTGGCGTTCTGAATAGAGTTTCTATTTAAATATCTACGCGTAAGCGAATGGAAAAACAGTAGATATGATAAGATTTCAACATTAAATGGCGACTTCTCTTTATTTCTGAGTTGGATTTTAAAATTTAAAACTCAGATATGATTTTTATTTCTTAACGACTCTAAGAGAAAACAGAATTAATGGCGGAAAACAGAATTGTCTGCGTTTTTTTTCTTTTTGAGGAGTTAGTGGTATGATGGAATAATAAAAAAAAATATTGGTTTTTGTAAGTGTAATTTATTTAAGTATCTGTATGCGTGCGTGCGCGCGCATGTGCGTGTTTGTATGTTTAAGCGTGCGATTTAAAGAACTACGGAGATCGCTTTAACCGAGTTGATTTGTTAGTTTATAAGTTGTGGAGTCGGCGAAGAAGGGATGGAAATGGTATGATATTATTTTCAGCCCCTAACCTTCAACTATCCCCCGCACTACCTCAGCACTTAATGGTCTCTTGATATACATAATTGGAACCAATGGACCGTTTGCTATCAATCCTTTTATTATTTCCTATCTTTACTTTTTCTAAACGCTTTTCTATTTTCCTTTAACTTAATTGTATTTACGTTATTTACCGTATTCCGTTGTGGCTTGAAGAGTTAATTTCAGTTTTTATTAAAAAATTATATGTATTCTGTTTTTAACCGATTTCGAAAAACGGAGATGGGTCTGAATTCGAACCGTATATAAAAAGTATTAAAATGTAACGGGGATAGGGAACATCCTTGTCGGACTCCCTTTTTTATTGTTGCTTCTTTCTTAATCTCTTGGATTATTACTTTGCAGTTTGGTTCCTGTAAATAATAGCGATTGTTTTTCTATCTGTATGCTTGAACCCTAATTTTTTTTAAATGCTGAACATTTTATTCTAGTCTACATTATCAAACGCTTTTTCTAAGTCTATAAATACCGTGTACGTTGGTTTGTTTTTCTGTAATCTTCCTCTTACCGTTAATCTGAGCGCTAAAATTGCTTCCTTTGTCCCTATGCTTTTCCTGAAACCAAATCGGTCTTCTCCTAACACTTCTTCCGCTCTCCTCTCAATTTTCCCTTACAGAATTCTAGTTAAAATTTTTGATGCGCGAGTAGTTAAGCTAATTTTTCTGTGTTCTTCACATTTCTCAGTTCCTGCTTTCTTTGGTGTCATGACAATAAAACTCTTTTTGAATTATGACGAAACTTCCTCTTTTACGTAAATATTACACACCAATTTGTATAATCTATCGCTTCGTCACTTGCACTGCGCAGTAATTCTGCAGGTATCCTGTCTATCCCAGGAGCCTTTCTGCCATTGAAATCCTTTAATGCTCTATTAAATTTAGATCGCAATATCCGAGTTCCTCTCCTCTAAAACACCAGTTTCTAATTCGTTTCCTGTATAACTCTGCAATATATTCCATCCATCTATCAACCATTTCTTTCGTATTATAAATCAATGTACCATCTTTATTTAACAGATTATTAGGTTTTAACTTACGTACTACAAAATTCTCCTTAACTTTCCCGTATGCTCCGTCTATTTTACCGATGATCATTTCTCTTTCCACTTCCGAACACTTTTGTTTAATCCACCCTTCTTTCACTGATTTGCACTCCCTGTTTATAGTATTTCTTAATTGTCAATAGTTCCTTTTACCTTCATTATTAGCATTCTTAAACTTTCTACGTTTATCCATCAGCTGCAATACATCCTCTGATATCCAAGATTTTCTATCAGTTCTCTTTGTGTCCCTTCTGCTGATTTAAGAATTTTCTTTTTATCATTATCCCATTCTTCTTCTGTGTTTTCTAACTTAATTTTTTTTACACAGACCTCTTGGGAATGTTCTCCTCAAAAATCTTCTTTAGCTCCTCTTCCTCAGACTTCTCTAAATTCCACCGATTCATCTTACACCTTTTCTTCAGGTTTTTAAACCCCAATCTACATTTCATTGTCACTAAATTATGATCGCTATCAATGTCTGCTCCTGGATATGCTTTGCAACCGACGAGTTGATTTTCAAATCTTTGTTTAACCGTGATTTAATCTATCTGATACCTTGCCGGATCGCCCGGCTTTTTCCATTTTTATATTCTGTTATGATTTTTAAACTGCGTGTTGGCAATTACTATATTATACTTCGTGCAAAACTCTATAAGTCGGTCCCCTCTTATATTTTTTTTTGCCCAGCCCGTATTCACCCACACTATTTCCTTCATTGCCTTTTCCGAAGCTTGCATTCTAATCTCCAACTATTATTAAATTTTCATCCCATTTTACGCGTTTAATGGCTTCGTCAATTTCTTCCTATACGCATTCTACCTTATCATCATCATAGGTCCTTGTAGGTATATAAACATTAAAAATCCTTGTCGGCATAACTTTTGATTTAATCCTGATTAACAGTGATTCTATCGATATGCTTTTTGAAATATTCTACTCTCTTCCTTATCTTCTTGTTCATTACGAAACCGATTCTTGCCTGCTCTTTATTTGATGCCGAATTAATTATTCTAAAATCACCTAACCGTAAGTCGTTTTGCTCTTCTCACCGAACCTCGCTGATTCCTACTACATCTACATTTAATTTATCCATTTCCGTCTTTAAATTTTCTAACCTATCAACCTTTTTTAGACTTCTAACATTCCACACTCCGAATCGTAGAATGTTATTTTTTAATTTTCTGGTGACCGCTTCCTTAGTAGTCTCCACCCGGAGGTCCGAACGGCGGACTAATTTACCTCAGGAATATTTTACCGAGGAAGTAGCCTCCATCTTTATTACATAAAAATGCAGAGAGCTACATTTTCTTGAAAAATAACAGCTGTAGTTTACCATTGCTTTCAGCTGCGCAGTACTCAGAAGATTGAGTGATGTTGATATGGTCGTTTAGGTCCTCCTGATCTACTCCCTTAACAACTACTGAAAGAGCTGCCGCCCTCTTTCAGGAATCATTGCTTAGTCTGGCTCTCACAGGTACCTCTCCGATATGGTTGCATCTTCGGTCCAGCTACTCTGTATCACTGAACATTCAAGGTCCCTCACCGTCGGCAAGGTCTCATGATTTATAGAGGGAGATTAAAGTACTTTAGTTGTTTAAAATTTCAAATGTCCGTCGATCGAAATTAGCGGTGCGAGAATATTCCACGTGATTTCAAACAGTTTTTTCTCATATCTTGAAAACTTGACTAAAACAGTTGAAATTTGAAACACGTATTTGGTTACATACCCCGATGTTAGACCGTCTGGCTTTCAACCTTGTCAGTGAAGGGGCATCACTGTAACCATATTTTTTTATTATTTGTTTTTTCCCCGATATGATGTCCTGAAAGGTGTTCGTGAAACTGAAATGACTGATTCAGAACATCTTTTCTTTCTTTGTCCTGTTTAGATTCCGGGAATTACCGTTCAGATAATACTTCAGAGGATGATATGTGTGAGGAAGACGCGTTCACCACTAGACCAACTCGGTGGGTTAATTCAGATCATTTAAATAAATAATAAAGTCCGAATGAAAAAAATGTCCGCATCATGCTTTCCTCTTTCCCCCGTTTTATTTTTTTTTCTAAAAAATTTATATCTTAATAACCGAATGTGATATTTTAATGAGATTTAGAGTACGTATAGCCTACAACATCTTCTAAAACGTAAATAAGTTCGAAAATTTATCTTTAAATTGATAAATGTCGGCCATTTAAATTTTTATTCGTTGATAGTTCTGTAAATATTATTTTTATGAAATAATTTTGTATTTGATAAGTTTCTAAACTTATCTAACGAAATTACATTTGATTTATTCAGATCGATTGATAAACAGTTACGTAATAACTGAAAGGGCTAAATTGGAACGTAAAAATTATGCATGAAAACAGGCATAAAATTAAAATGTTTTCTTGTAAGGAAAATAGCCCACCGTATAGTCTAGTGGTTAACGCGTCGTCGAAAATCAATTATCTAACAGCTGATTTTCCAAGTCGAAGGTTCAAATCCTAGTAAAACTTAGTTGCTTTTATACGGATTTGAGTACTAGACGGGACACCGGTGTTTTGGTGATTAGGATTCATTTACTCGTGTGAGAAACGTCGGCCTGAGTCTGTAAAGACTACATCTCATTTACATGTCATACATATCATCCTTATCTCATTGAGCCGTTGGGGTCGGTTGCTTATTGTTCGCTAATCGAACAGATTCCAGTGTACACATAAGGAAAATAAGTATATAGGAAATATAAAGAGATGGTTAATTTTTACGTGAGATATCATTTTAATATTCGGTACCGGCTGGTGAAACATTCCCAGAATTTGTAGAAACCAATTTCTAAAATCGTTTACTAAATTTGTTATTTGTTACTTAGTGCCGATTTCCGCAATCGTTTCCAATTTGTTTTCCATAATTTATTTTATCGGTTTTAAATAGAAATAATGAAGACATTTAATATTTAGAATCCCTGTGATATATTTGATATAAAGGTCTTTCAAGGGGAAACCGGAAAAGTAATCCAATTTTTCGATATGCGTTTTTCAGTTTTTCTTTTAACATCGCATATAGATTCAGTAATTTTGCTTAATAATGTAAGTCTTTTTAGTTGTAGAGTCATTATTTAGCCTTGAGAGCGGAAATCTTTCTCTAGCTGTAAATGGAAAACAAAACCTTTAGAGATCTATATTTATATGATTCACGAGAGGAATACGCCGAATAAAGTACGGTAGAAACTTCCTAAAAACAACGTATGTTTATTTTTTCCTCTGATTTCGTTACGAGTAAACTACTGATGATAATCGTTTAAAAATTAAAACGGGCATTTTTTGAGGATGGTTTAAATGATTTGTAGGCTTACTACGACTTATTTTATTACGATAAATTGTTTAGCGTAGTCAAATTAAATTTTTTTTTGTAGTTAAAAAAAAATTGATTAATTTCCGTCGTTATTACAGAAGTAATAAATCTCAATGATTAGTTCTGTTAATGAAGATGCAGAAAATCATATTAAATATTATATTCACTATAGAATTAGACTACATAGGAAATAACTAATATAGTTATTAATTTTGATGGAAATTGTGTTTTATTATTATTATTACAATCTTTAATGAGCTGTTATGCTTACGTATTATAATTCATTTCATTTGCCCATTTATAAATACTCTTTCCCGTTTCCTGCCCCACACCATCACGTTTTTGTTCGTGCTCATTTCATAATTGGCTTGACATCGTTTTAATTATAATTGCAAATAAAATACGATTATCGGATATCTATTTAAATAATCATAATTCTCTACAAATTGAAATCTTAAGACGATTATTTTGAAATTAAAATTTTGTTCCAAGTCAATATTTCTTAAGCGAGTATCTGTCGTTTTTGTAAAATTATTAATACTATTTTGTTATAACAGGTGTTTCAAAAATGACGCAATCCCATTGTTTGACGACGTGCATTTATTAAAAAAATATTAACGTTAATAAAATACTTTTACAACAATATTTAAATTACCTGTAATGAACTATACAGTAGATGTTCAAAATGATTTCCTGTTATTCCTATGCGGGTTCGAATTCGGTTTGATAACATTTGCAGCCACTTTTCGTAACGTTTGAAATCTCCCTTCCAATGTTAGCTTTGATTTGTCAAGCGTGTTAGGATTGTTTTTAGCAACCGCAGTTTTTAAATAATCCCCGAAGGAAAAGGTCTGCCGGTGTAAAATGCGAAGATCTCTAAGATCCCCACATTTTACACCGGCAGACCGGAGGATCTTACGAGACCACAACCGTTTTGATATTAAACGATGGCCAAAAAATTACCCTAACATATCCTGCGTTTCATTAGCGATATGATGCATTGCGTTATCCTACGGGAACCGACATTCTCGTTCGTGTGAATCTAACACGAACTGTTCGATTAAGTCGCGATAAACCACACAGTCTACAAATTTGTCAAAAAATAAAGATACTATTACACGACGCCGGGAGATTACACACCGAACACCAATTATACGTGCGTGTAACGATCGTTCGTGAAACGCGTGAGGATTTTCAGCGCTCCATATTCGCCTGTTTTGGCTGTTAATGTAGCCATCCGAGTGAAACCGTGGTTCGTCATTGAAATAAACACGATCCAGAATTTCAATACCGTTGTCATCAATAACAGAATGAAACCGACGAGAATATTGTCAACGTTTTCTGCGGTCTACTTCCATCAGTTTTTGAACGACACCGATGCGACAATCGTGCGATTGTAATAGCCCTGAAAGCTGTAGATTAATGAAAGCCCAGCCTGTGAAGATATAGTCCACCAGGCTGATCCGAGAAAACCCACCGGGTCGGTCTAGTGGTGAACGCGTCTTACCAAATCAGCTGATTTGGAAGCCGAGAGTTGTAGCGTTCAACTCTTAGTAAAGTCAGTAATTTTTACACGTATTTGAATACTAGATCGTGGATACCGGTGTTGTTTGGCGGTTGGGTTTCAGTTAACCACACATCTCAGGAACGGTCGAACTGAGACTGTACAAGACTACACTCATACATATCACCATCCTCATTCATCCTTTGAAGTATTATCTGAACGGTGATTACCGGAGGCTAAACAGGAAAAAGAAAAGGCCGGTCCAAGGAAATTTTTATTTTACGTTAGGCTTATTGTTATCGAAATTCGACAGTATTGTTCATTTATAATTTTATACATCATCTAAGGTAAACATTTGAACAGATATTGACAACATTATAAATATATATTAAACAAAAATTATATAAGTAAGTGATGACCATAATGATGTCTCTAATCCCAAAACCGTATCATTTTTTTTTAAATTTTATAATTTTCTCACAAACGATTAAATTTTATTATTAATATTTTTATTTTACCGAATATATGAGTATAGTATGCTATATAAGGGAAAGTAAGCTAATCAGGTCAAATTTTGCATGTCGGGGATTTTCAGCGGCTCTTGACGTTTCATAACCTTTTCTAACCTAAAAAAAAAAAAAACAATTTTACCATTCTGAAATTTCGGAAGGATGTATGTAGATACATACATATGTACATGTACAGCGGCCTGTTTTTTGCTTGATACTTCCAGACCGGATTTACAAGAAGAGAATTTAGAAAAGAAGAAAAGCACCGCTTTTTTTTAGCAGAATAATTTTATTTTCTATAGTTCAATATCTCTTATGAGGCATACGCACTTTTATTAGAGAACCAAAGGTCCAATATATACTAATCCAGTCAGTATTTGTCGCAAATAATAATCGTTCTTATTATGTTATTAAACGTAAGGGTTAGCCGAATTAAAGTTATACAACTCTTTGCTACTATTTTATATCAATTTCCCGTCTAGCGCTATAGCAGGACTGTAGCTTTAGAAGGGAAAGTATTGTAATCGGTCCGATTTGGAGGTAGGCGGTTTTCACCGGATCTTGGCGTTTTGACACCCGAGGAACCCAAAAAACCGGATGGAAATTTTTGGGAAGTTAATGTTCATATGTGCGTGTATGTGTTCGGTATCGGCCTCTAAATAACCTTATATCTCCAGAACTACCGGACCGATTTTGATCAGAATATTTAAAGTGTAAAAAAATAACTCAATATGGCTGGGTCTCGAACTCCATGGCCCGGTCGACTCGGTACTTCGTGCGTTAAGCCTAGCGACTACACCAGTCTGCCGACCGTATAATCGAAATTTGTTCTATGTATGTTGTAAAATTACATTAGTTTAGTTAGTGGCGACCGTCGCCGCTAGTACCGCCACACCCGCGCGAATTAAATACTAATGCGCGCGCGCTTTAGTTAGAATCATTGAATTAAATAAACGAAAAACTATTTAAATAAAATTATATATATTTTAAATTAATTTGTGTGTGTAAGCCGTGCATCAGGAACAACCCACAGTGTAGGACTTTCCCGAAACGTGGCTTTAGCTGCCTGATTCTATTATTGACATAATAGAATACGAATATATTTTATGAATACAGTAAATAACAAATAGGAAAACAATACTGTATTGTAAACGTACTCTTTAATCGATTTTCTACATGTCCGTTACTTGCTATAAGGTTTTCTTGCGGCTCGAGGAAGTAATTTCAAGGGTTTTTCTCTTGCTCTGACACACCGGCGATTATTGATGCACACGCACTGGTATACTTAATATTTCCGAATTGTTTATTGACTGGGGTTAGGTTGCGTGTTAATTAATTACACGATACCTTTGTATTAGTTCTATCGGGGAAAATTTTGTGCAGACTTGTTCCTTACCGTTACCTTCTAGCCTCTCAGAATCTTTTTATTTCATATTATAACGCCCTAAAGAATTATAATCAGATTAATCTGTGACGCTAAACTTTAATACGATTTATCTAATCGACTAAGAGAGTAAAAGTTCACATAATCTTTCAACAATTAACAAATCTCAATTATTTTTACGGAAAAATACTCGTATTTTACAGAAGTTAAAATAAATTTCATTTATCAAGAAATAAATTAATTGCTACTTCGATACTATAAAATAATTAAAGTCACCTTAATTAAATTTTACTTTCGCACTTGTGTTAAATAATACGGTATTGAATAAATGAAATTTAAAAGACCTTATTAGTAGCGTTAAAAACGTTTTACATTTAGCGTAAATTGTGAACGTTGATAGATAATGTGTTTTAACAGTCGTCGAGTGTCGTGCTTCGTTGTGTTTCTTATAGAACAATGTCTTTCTTATAAAAGAATATACGTCGCTTTTTCGTGATTCCTTAAGTTAAATAGCTTTCTTTCTTAACCCTTTCACTTGTATCTTTCTCTCCTTCTATTTATCAACCCTTCACTCTGTCTCTATCTATCTATTTCAAATTATTTCTTTGCCTCAAACGGTACTCTGTTCCATTTTTACCCTTCTATATCATGAAGAATGTTATGTATTTATTTATTCGTTTGTATGCTAATATCGCTTCCTATTCAGAACGACTGCGCCGATTTCTACGAATTCAATATCAAAAGATTTTTCTTAGGCATAAGATGTTGTATTAAATGTAAATGTGTGAACCGTAAAGGTCAATTTCTGCAATCAACAAAGAAACGAGTTTTTTGAAAATTTTCAAAATCAGTCGATGGACTGTCAAATAACAGGGCTTAAAAATGATTTTAATTATTACAGGAATCCCTAACCGTATTATACGTGAAACATAGTAATAAATTTTGTAAGAAACATATGTAATTTATGATCAATAGGGTATTTTAAAAATTGTAAATAAACTGAATTTCTGAAAAAGAAGTTGACAACAAACTGGATCCAATAAATAAAAAAAGATCTAAAAAGAAACACGTAAAAGCGAATGAAATTACAAAAAAAAGAGGTGTTTCGTCGGAAAGTGCGAAAAATAGAAGGATTCCAAGGTAGTAAGGATAAGAGAACCGGAATAAAATCATCCGAGGAAAGGAAAAAACGCATAGCGAAAGATGAAATGACGAAACAATAAAGGAGAAGGAAATGACATTGTTACGTGGTCCTTAGGCGGCCGCAACGAAAGAAGAAACTAAATTTCTAGAAATTTTGAAAATTAATATTTCTAAACTGATGCTGCAGAAGAAAAAACCAATTAAATTAAAAAATATATATATATATTAATTTAGATTTTTTTTATGTGATGTTTAATTATCAAGAAATATTATTTAATCGTAAACATGAAGTCATTGCGATTATATCTCTCTTTATAGAACTATCTCTAATACAATACAACGTGTACCGAAGTCGTGCTGCATCTTTATCTAGCTAAACACTTCACTCTAAGGGGTTAGAAGTTAGTTCATTATTTTTAGATTTGCATGATTTTTTATTTTTTAAACGTGTATATATATGTAACACTTTTAAGTTAAGGTTACGTATAGGTTATGTTATTTTAATTCTATCATTCTTTTTCTTCTTTTTTTTAATCGTATTGGCTTTGTAAAATTATTTGTGACCCAAAAATAAATACTTTATGAAATACTTTAATATAATTTAATAATAATAATACAATTTGATAATACGATGATATATAATATTATGAAATACTTTCATTAATAATTTGTGAAATTATTTGTGCAAAATTATTTTGTGCCCGTATAAATGTTAGAACGATAATATTGTACCTTACAAAGAAGGGATTTGTTAAAATTTATCGTATCGAAAGGACATTATATTTTGAGATACGGGATAATACATAAGGAAGAAGTATCGGGGAAAAGTGAAATAAAACTAAAAGAATAGAGAAAAAGAAGAAAGAAAATAAGTATAATAATAAAAAAGAATGGATAACGTTTATTGAAAAGTTATATGAAGGCGAATCGCTGTAGAAGGGGGTGCGTAAAGTAACGTGTGGTAGTCACGATCGGCAGGAGGTATACAGAGATATTTATGATCGCGAGGCAGACCAAAATCTCCCTCTCCTTTCTTTTTGATCTTCATAAGTTATATTTTCAATGAAATACGAGAGAACAAGATAAATGAGTGGCAATCGCGGTGGATTTTTATAAAAGAAATATTGTAAAATAAAAGCAGAAATTGTTCACGTACAATAATATCTGGTATAACAGCAGTTTTTATGGTCGAAATGAAAACACGTTATCGGTCACATCACTTGGATACAAATAAATTTACTTTTAATACGATTACGTGTCGTAACACGGTCTCATTCGCATTGTACTCGTGTTATATAAAGGCTGAATGACTAATAGTCCAGTAAGATTACAGAAAAATCTATAGGAAATTTCCATATTGCAATCGTGTAGGCTATATATCTCTTAGAATAGTCTAATTCGCTTACTTGAATTTACGTTTCGGTTAAAATTAAGAATCCCAGATTCATCCGATGAGCGCTTCGACTTCAAAACGGGCTTTTTGTGCAGCAACCGAGTAGGAAACAACTTTTCAGATAGGTAGGTCTCTATCCACCGGGTTGTTCTAGTGGTGAACTCGTCATCGCAAATTAACTGATTTCGAAATCGAGAGTTCTAAGGTTCAAATCCTAGTAAAGGCATTCAAATCCGTACTTTTATCCGGATTTGAAAACTAGGTCTGGGATACCGGTGTTCTTTGCCGATTGGGTTTTAATTAACCACACATCTCAGGAACGGTCGACTTGAGATTGTATAAGACTACGCTTTATTTACATTCTTACATATCATCTGCATAAATCGGCAGGTCTCCGCAGAAGCCCCGATCCTCCGCAAAGTTGGTCACGGAGGTTTCCACAGGTAAAGTGCTGTGCCCTCGTGAAGCGGATTGGAAATCCGGCCGAAACCTCTGTCACGAGTTGTACGGGGAAGGCTGCGACCGGAACCGCACAAGGAGTGCGCGGCAACGAGGAGCGAGTCAAGCCGGAGGGGCTTGACTCGCTCATGAAGTCAAGGGAAGTGGATGATTGCGGTGTAGTGTTCGGTCCTAGGCGGGAGGTCTTGGGAGATAAGCCTTTCTTTCTTTTCCTGTTTAGCCTCCGGTAATTACCGTTCATAATAGTTGAGAGGATGAATGAGGAGGATATGTTTGAGTGTAAATGAAGTGTAGTCTTGTACAGTCTCAGGCGACCGTTCTTAAGATGGGTGGTTAATTGAAACCCAACCACCAAGGACACCGGTATCCACGATCTAGTATTCAAATCGTTCTAAAAATAACTGACTTGAACGCTGGAACTGTCGACTTCCAAATCAGCTGATGCGGGAAGACGCGTTCACCGCTAGACCGACCCGGTGGGTTTGGGAGGTAAGCCTGCCGAGAAGCTTATGAACTCCGGGATTGAAGGTTTAGGGCGGATCGAGGAGATGCGGTCGGAGTAGACCAAAATCTCCTGAAAAAAGGAGTCGAGAGCATCATTGGAGCTTCGGTAGCTTGTCGACTCTTATTTGAGTCAATGTGCGTTGTTGGTCTCGGATCTGTCATTAAAATGAGAGGAACCCCAATGCGCCAACCTTACCTTGGACTGGGTCGTTTCACGACCGTCCGGCAAGGTGGACCAGGTTGTGTAGGGAATCAGGGGCTTCAAGCTGGTGACGGGTGAGGTTCTGGGCGAACTCCACAAATCTAATAAGCGGGTGGAGTAGAAGATTAAAAAGCCTGTTTCCGCTGCATTAACTGTCGCGCCTGCGCCTAAGCGGATTAGTACGACTTCCCGTTTTGGAGCTGTAGCGTAAAAATGTTGTGAATCGGGCACGTGTTCGAAACCGGTCTAGTCGCTGAACAATGCCGATCTCCCCGGCTACAGTAACAATATGACCGTTGCGTTGCCATTGTACCGCTATAACTCTGGAATGCTAAGTCGTACAAGAAAATTGTTTCAATAAAAGTTGTTTGTTTTTTTGAGATTAACAACTTTTCCAAATGCAATACAGACGAAAAACAATTTTTTCCGGTGAAAAAACCGAAAAAACACGTTTTTTACAACTTCAGCGCCACCTAGCATTTCAATTTCAAATTATACGGCATAACTTCAAAGACTTTAATTCTAGAGGAGAATGTCCTCTACATTTTTTGTTTGAAAAACCTTTCTCTAAAATGCATAGATTCAGAGAAAAGGCATTTCAAAAACTTTTTGAGTTTTTCAAAAATCTATGGGAGGGAGGATGTCTAAAATCTGGAGTTAAGCTTCCCTCATCGCCCCTAACGCATGGACAAAAGATCAATCGGTAGGTAAGGATTTTCAAATACAGCCTATTTTGATGACAAATTGCCTGTACTAGAGAAAATTCTCATCGTTTTTTGCTGTTGTAGAATATGTTCCATTTTTAGGGTACTACCCTTCAGTAACGTTAAAAGATAGTTCTGTAAATTTCTTAATAATATTTTCACTGCCAAAGTTCAGCGATAGACCAGCAAGCCTATCTACTAGCTAATTGTAGATCGACGATGAAAATAGCAAAATAGTGAATTTTAAGTTACAGCGTAGAAAAAGAATTTTTTAGTATTTATTTTTAATGTACCTTAATCTCTTACATTGTAATATATTTAAATACGACTTATTTAATTAAAAAGCATAACGCTTAGAATTTGTCTTACCTGTGTATGATAATGTATTATCGATAGAAACATCCACATCTTCAGCTCATTCACAGGTTTTCAGATATTTACACAGTTAAAAGTAATTCGTAACCTTATCGGTGGATTTAAAGATAACAATTTTCTCCGTTAAAGAATTTATCGATAAAATGATCCACGAACAACACAATTTCCATCACATTCATCGGTATCAAAAGAAACAAAAATTATTAAAAATAAAACAGTACTGTCAAGGGAAATTACAAATAAGTAATAAATATCCCGTTTATTAACTCATATCTTACTTAAAACTTTTGAGACAATGTCTGGACAGATAAATAGACAACATAATTTCATCGTAATTGGTACTATGGTAAATTAAATATTACAACAGAATAAATGTTTTCGTTCAACATTTATTACTCTTATTTTTATTTATGAACGTAAAAGTCACATGATAAAGCTACTGTGTATAAAGAGAATGAAATTTGTAAACGTAAACAAGATAGTGCTTACATAATTTTTGCCGGAGAAAGTTGAATGCAGTCATCAGACAGTATTTTTTTTCTTTTCCATTAGAAAAGGCGTGATATAATAGTCACATGTATCGTTACTATTATCTCCGTAATTTCTCAGACTTTCTAGCTTCATCTTCTTAGACTTCTGCGTGAAGTTACAACTTATTTTTTCATTTATCCTGTTTCTCTGCGTTTGTCCAAATCCATTATAGATTAAGTCGATCACAGCAACCGTCTGAAAAATGTATTAAATCTATTCCGTAAATCTCATACTATGTTCACAAATGTGAGCATTTTTTACTTCCTTGTACGAAGTAAAGGAAGTATTGTGATCGGGAAAAATCTCGGCTTTCAGATTTCAACGGAAATGCCATTTTGACCGGCCCTGAATCCATTTTGACTAGTTTCGGCGTGTCGTCTGTACGTACGTATGTATCTCGCATAACTCAAAAACGGTTAGCCGTAGAATGTTGAAATTTTTGATTTAGCACTGTTGTAACATCTAGTTGTGCACCTCCTCTTTTGAAAAGCCCAAAATTCAAAAAGATTTTGATTTAGGACTTTTTCTTAACCGCAGTAATAAGGCCTCATTAATAGCTTTTCAACGATATATCATAAGCGGTACCTATTTTCATTGGTTCCAGAGTAATAGCCAAATAAAATTTTAATTAATGAAATATTTTGATCTTACAAGGCACATCGGTTCGAATTAGACTTTATCTCCTTTTTTTGAACTTTGTTTTTTGTTGTTTTTTTTTAACTATATTGATTTATTAATAATTATTAATCTCTAATTGTAAAAAAAATTTACGATAAATAATAATTCAATAACAATAAAAAAAAAATATGAGAAAATATCAGAAGTTATTATTAGCCAAATAAAATGTTATGTTCTTTTCATTTTAAACAAAATGCGAATATGTAATTTAATAGGCGTACAAGGAGCTCATGTGTTTTCTAGCTACGTTCACCGACGCCCGCGGTTGGCCAAGAGACGTGGCCTCCCTGGGCCAAACCAGGCTGTTGACGTTCCACCCAACAAGGCCGGATGTTGCTCTAAGCATTCTCGTATTAATCTTTTTTTACGCTGTTTGTTTCGCATTCGATGTAATTTTCACCTAGCCTGTTACCTCATATTCGTCCCAGTTGGGGCGGCACAACCGGTCGGTGTTATTTTAGACCGTTTTTACTTTTTCATTGTATCTTTGAACCTCTATCAAATTTCGTAAAGTCGAGTTTTTTTTATCTTATCAGGGATGATTTTTAACTTATTTTTTTGACTTTTTTTCTTGACTTTTTCTTTGTTTATTTTTATTTATTTTGTGTAGAGGTAATATTCATTACTACATTCTATAATGGAGCTACCTACATCTATTAATGTTTTACGTAGGATGATAGAATAGCTGAAGATCCATAAATCATAGTTCTAAAATCTAAAAAGATTGCTATCGTCGGTTACCTTTATTTTTACACGTAAAACAAAAACGTATTATATAATAACTTTAAACTGTAGTACAAGCTTTAGTTTATAACAGCGATAAATTTACTGTCGCTGATGAAATCTAACCGTGCGTAACTAAATACCGTACATTAAAACCTTTTTCTTTAACATTATTTGACGTATTTATATTTAAGTAATTTATATGGACTTTAAACAGAACTAAGTCAGATTAAAATGTGATCGTAAAATCTCTTAATTTTTTTAGTTCAGTAATATTTTTAAGTTTTTTCTTTTCATACTTAGTTTTTAAATTCAATAATACATCAAGATAGTACAGGCTTATCGTAAAAGAATGTTGCGGTTTCAGTAATTAATAGGAAGATTGTAGGGAAATTTCCAAATGTTATATCGGTATCCCTGAAAGCCTCCAACCCAAAAGTTTGTTTATCAGCAGTTGTAACCACAACGTCGGTTCTTGTATTGTTGTTGCGGTGAGTTTAGCGAGTTACTATGTTCTCGGATAAAGACAAAGCAAAGTGTGTTTTATTGATAGCGGAATTAAAATCCGTAATTTTAGTTCAACGTACGTTTCGACGTGAATTCGGAAGAGATCCGCCACACAAAAATAACATAACACGTTGGTTCAAGCGATTCGAAGAAACCGGATCGGTTAAGAAACAGTAATCAACCGGCAGACCAAGTGTACCAGACGAAACGGTTGAACTAATTAGACGACCGGCGATTAGAAGTCCTGGGAAGTCCATCCCCGTCGAAGCGTCGAATTAGGTATTCCAAAATCAACGGATCACAAAGTTTTACGTAAAAAATTGAAATTACACGCTTATAAAATCCAGATACTGCAGGAATTGAAACCCGTTGATGGTGTAAAACGATACAATTTCGCTGTTGAAATGTCGGACAGAATAAGTGAAACGAATAATTTTTAGACGATATAATTTTTACAGACGAAGCTACATTCCGTGTGAATGGATGCGTTAACAGACACAATTCACGAATACGGGGCTCTGAAAACCCACACGCAATTATTGAGAAACAACGCGATTCGCCTAAAGTTAATTTTTGGTGTGGTGTGATGAAAAATCGTGTAATATGGCCTTTCTTCATCGCTGAAAAAACAATTAATGGAGTTGTGTATCTTGACATGTTAACCGATTATTGCTTTCCTCAGCCGGACGAACTCGAAAACATTCATCGACTTCATTTCCAACAAGATGGTGCTCCCCCTCACTTCAATGAGTTGAACGAAAAATTTGGAGATCGATGGATAGACCGCCAAGGACCCGTACTTTGGCCTCCAAGGAGTCCAGACCTAACACCTTGCGATTTTTTCTTGTGGATATACATCAAAAGCGTTGTTTATATACAAAAAATTCGCGACCTAAACCGCTTAAAAAACAGGAATAATGAAACGATGACAACCGTTAACGAAGAAATGTTAACTAATGTTTGGAGAGAAGTTGAGTATCGTATGGACATTTGTCGAGCGATTAAGGGCGCACATATTGAAATTTGTTCATTTTGTAAAAAAATGTTTGAGACGACAAATTGAAAAATAAAAAAACATAAACTGTAACTAATTCTGTTTTAATTTAAACCATGTTCAAAACCGCACCATTCTTTTATGATAACCCTGTATTATACTGAGATAGATGCTTAATGTTTATATAAAAAATTAAATATTTTTTTTTGGGTGTAGGTTGTAATACCTATCCTTAAATCGGGTATAATTTTAAAATGATAAATTTATAGTATACAGTAACCACCTTCATACTTCCATATATATTGGGTGTCCTAGACTACCCAAAACAAATAAAAATTTGATTCATAAAAATGAAGTTTTTGGTGCTTAAAAAAGTTTTTGAAAGGAATTCAAGACTACGTAAAGTTCGAAGGTCGTTCGGAGGTTAAAGACGGGAGTTTATAAAAAACTCTTTAGGACAACAGTTACGTATCTTTGTCCCCAGAATCAAAATCCACGGTGAAAATATATGTCCCGTTTAAAAAAAAAGAACTTCCGGTCTAGTTAACCTGCTTCCGGTCGAAACCGGAAGTCGGCAATATGACCAAAACGTAGGGCCTCTTGACTTGTTGATCAAATTTTTTTGCATTTTTCCAGAAAAATCAGTTCTTTCAATTTTAGAAGGGATGGCCGGCTGGTCTAGGACACCCGGTGTATGTACCTACACCATGAATAACAAATTTTTACCGGTTTTGATTGTATTCTTTTATTGGAACTATTTCATTAATTCTCTGACGTTATATTAGTTAAAATTTTAAATGCCTATTCCCGTACCTGTACATTAGTTATGGGGCAGCTAGACATTATTTTAAAAAAACCCAAATATTGGTTCTACAATTTAAATTAAATTCTAATTCGCACCTTTCCGTTTTTACCTACTACGAATAACGGCAGATATTAATGTTACAAAAACAACTTTTATATACTCAGAATGTTTATTGCGTAGTTTAACTAGAAGCGCCTAATATATAAACGACGCATATTAATTAAGATGTACGATTACCGTGGCCTTTGCGTACCCTTATTTACCGAGTTGTAATCTTTTCCTTCGCTACTATTTGAGAGATAGTTTACGAATCGAATCCATAAACTATCGATGAACTGAAGGCGAATACTTCGCAAGAAATCGACGGTATTGACAACAACTAGCGCAAAAGTGGATCACTCACTTCGGTCATTTTTTCTAAAAATAGTTTGCTAATGTAAATACAGAATTTAATTTACTTTTTTTTTTATTTCGTTCATAAAATTTTGCACTATCTGTAGCGGTTCGGCTGTATTTTGCTCCTCTGGCATTTTGAATTTATTAAGATGCTGTTTCCGTTTTGTTTTTTAACATTTTTAAATTTAATTAATTTGTTTTAACTTCCCTTTTATTATTTTGTTGTGGTATTTCATTCTTTTATTATTTTTATTTTTTTATTATTATTTATATTAGGAAGTGTTAAGATTACATTACGTTCATCCTTAATGATATATATTTTAACTGGATTTCGTTTACATTCTCTACTTTGAAAATTGAAACAATTTGTTATGATAAGGTTAATCGGGTTGATTTTATTTGTTGTATGATGTTTGTTTGAACAATTTTGCGCGAGTGTGTGGGTGCGCGTGTATGTACACTGAATTTGTAACATGTTGATGTTTCACTTGAGTTATACAGTTTTCAACAGAATTGTCAACAAACATTGTATTGAAGTAAGCTAACAGTATACGCCTATACATTTTACTGTATTATATAGATTTGTTTGAAGTTTCGATTCTTTATTTACTATTCTATACTAAGCTGTTTACTTGGAAATTTTAGAAAAAAATTACATATGCTATATCTAAATCGGATAGAATATTTTCAGTTATATTTTTATTCATTATATTCTTTTCTACGCAAGCGCGCGCGTATGTGTGTATGTGTGTCTACGCATAACATCCATACATAGACTTTCATATGCGTTCTAGTGCGCGCCTAGCACTCTAGTTTTTATTTACTCTTGAACTATTGATGGTCGGAGAGTTTATCTCCTCTCCCTTTCAACCCTCTCTCACTTGTGTATCCATTTTCGTTACACCTGTTTTTTTTTCTTTTTAAGGGTTACTAAAGGGTTCAGGATTTTTTCCCAGACATTTATTCCAGATAGAAAGATAGAAAACTGTTCGAATTGAATGTTGCGCTATTATAATTCCTGAACAGTTGAATCGATTTTTATTAAATAGCAATCGTACGATTTATCTCAATCCCGGAAATGATACCGGATGTTTAATGATATGAAGAACATAGATGCAGATTTTCCAATTTGATGAACGAGATTTTTTTTTATATTCATAAAGTTGTTTATTTAAAATAAAGTGCTTGAAAAACATTACACATATATATAGACTAAAAGTGTGTACCGATTAAATAACGAAATTTATGTAATAAAGAAAAAATAATTAATTTTAGAGCTTATATTTTCAAAGTACAGTTAAAAGCCGATTTTCTTGATGTCCAACTATCCGGAATTCTTAGAACCTCCTAGGTAGTTTTAAACAGAATTTATGCATTATTTAAAAAATTTTAATATTATTCAAATAAAACTGTATCAACAGAAAATGTATTTTTATCGATCTTTGTTTTTACTGGGTTTTTTAATTAAATTTTTTTGCAATTTTTATAGCACAAAACATACGTAAATATAGGTTTTTGTTAAATTAATTACTTCTGAAAAGATCGATGGAAACACGTTATAATTGATGAATGATGAACTATGACGTAATGACTTTTGCATCCAGGGCCGTCACACGTTGCTCAAATGAGCAGACAACGTTTGCTCATAAAAGAATAGGAGAGAGGCATTGGCCTTTTTTTCAGCGTTACCAGAATAATGGAGGAGAATTTCTTGACATCCCAATCTCGGTAGGGGAAGACACCCGCCTTATGATGATTCCCGTCGCCCCACTACTCCCCCGGTCGTAGCCCTGATGGGCTTCTTTTGACCCTCTAACTGATTACACTCACAGTAATTAGTCAGGCCTCGGTTGGGATGCCACCGATTTAAATGCCACGGTAGACATCATTTACATGGTGAATTTTTTTACTCGGCCTTCGTCTTCGCTGTAGGCTTCTATCTGATTTCTTGACTGTCCTACATCGTTGCCCTCTGAACTAACTAACCGAGTCGCGGAAGCACAAACCCCGCGCCTAGTTCTAAATTTAACAAGCTAAAAGTGACTGTAAATATCTCATAATGTACGAGTCTATCTCAGCAATTATAATACACACCATTAGAAATGTTCGCAAAAACAGAATTTCTTGACATCTCAATTCCCCCCAGAGGGAGAAGAAATCCCGCCTTGTGACAGTGCCGGTTGCCACACCACCCCTTCCGTTCCTAGCCGTGATTGGCTTAATCGGAGGATATCTTCTCGCTCTCAAACTGATGCGGCCTCGGTAAGATGCCACTGATGCGAATGCCTCCCTCAAGAGACATTCCCATCAGTAATTCCGCCCTGTTCTAGCCTAGGTGTCCGCCCTAACACTACCACGTAGCCCTCTCGAATTATTCTGCTCTACTAAATTCGCGGAAGCAGGAAACCCCGCACTTTCTAACACCTAAACGTTCTGTCACCTACATATTCCACATTAGTGCCGGTACATTCAGTAAACCGCTGATTGCTAAGACAACAATAATAATTAATTATGTGATCGGAGTGTTAACAAACATAATACCAGAAGACCTCAGCTCCCGGACCTGTAGGTCCGGGACCTGAGTGTAACCTCTAGTCTCCCACTTCAGCTCCAGTTTTGAGACCCGCTTTGATAAACTAAAACGTTGATCGCAACTTCGGTTCGTTAATTGTCTCTTAATAGTGCATTCCAATTCGACCAAAAACTGCAATGCTAAGTCAGTAAACCGTATCCGGGAGAGTGAGAACACACTCGAGCTCGACCCCTATTGATACTTGAATTAACTAATCGGGACACGATGCCAAGCACGCCTACTTCTGGCCGATCAAATTTCCCAAGGGGAGCCCTAGCCACACGGAATACTAACACTAAATAAACCCTCAACGTTACTGCAGGTTATGAGGCGAAGTAAACTAGCCAATAATCGGTTGTGAAATCACAGCGTAGAAACCGCAAGGAAAGAAAACTCTACCAGATTCCCTATTACTACACATCAGCACTCGGTCGAGAATTTCTTGACAGTATTGTTACTGGGAACGAGATGTGGATTTGGTTCATCGATATTCTGACAAAACAACAGTTCAAACAGTGGATGCACATTTACTCGCAAAGTAGCCGAAAAAAATTCAAACAGACCCGATCAAAAAAAAAAAAAAAAAAAAAAAAAATTATGGCTGTCGTCTTTTGGGATAGTAGAGAAATTTTGTTGGAAGAATTTATGAAGCCGGGTACGACTGTAACCTCACATGTTTATTGTGAAATGTTGACAAAGCTTAGGGGAGCCGGTCAGAATAAACGGAGAATTATTCCGACTAAGAGGATCGTTTACGGCTCGGCAATCCTTGGCCTCCCTCTAGAGATATCACTAAAAGTGTGTACTAAACTAGTTTGAGTGGCCGATTTTGGCCATCCCCTTACAGCCCTGATCAGGTATCGTCTGATTTCAACGTTTATAAAATTGAAGGATCGCCTGGTCGCTTAACACTTGCAAAATAATAATGAACTCACGGATAGAGTCAAACAATGAATGGGTATTTGGCAGGTCCCGTTTTATGAAAAGGGAATAGAAAAGCTGGAATCGCGATACAAGTGCTTGAATTTGAAACCGTCGAAAACTTATAGAAGGATTTATTTAATTTTTGTATATAGTAAATTTTTTTTTCAATTTGTTTTGTTTATTATTATCACTCTACTGGAGTTTAATTAAATAGCCCTTATATTTATCTTGGTTAACACCAAGTGATGTTAATTACATATGATATTTAAATTATGCGAGTTGTTTACTAATTTAATAATTTTAAATATCTGCTTTTAGGTACTTGTAATTAAATTAATAAATCGGTCGAGACGGAGCTAAAGTAAAAAAAAAATTATTTAATAATAACAAGATGTTTGTCCTTATGTATAGGTTAATATAATATAGCACAGTATATTGTACTCGCTTGTGTGACGTCATTCCATTTATATGAAGTCTGTGTACTGCGTTCTTTTATTTCTATACTGACGCTATGCAGTATTCTCTACATATGTAATGGTGTACTTAACATTCTTAGAAATAGGAGTATACTCTTTATGTGTGTGTGTATGTGCATGTGTGGATGTAAATGCAAGATATGTAACTGTAGTTGTTATTAGTTTTAATAGTTCAGTAATAGTGGGTGTAGTATTGTGGGTCAGCTGTAACTAATGAGATTATTTTAACCCCTTCATTTTAATCCCCCATCTTTTGTAATTGAAACCCTGCTTCTCTTTTAAAATGTTTTATCTTCTTTTTCCTGCTTAGCCTTCTCTTCCTTACTCCTTATTTATATATCGTGCGCGTTTTACTTTGTTTAATTTTTGTAATAAACTATATGTATTCTTATCCGTGCATTTTTCTTCTTTTTTTTAATATGCGCATGCGATTGTAGTATATTTTTTAATGATATATAATAACGTTGCAAATGTTTTCGTTTTCTTTTTTTTATTGCTCAACCTTTTCGCTGCATTATTTACAAATTAAAAAAAAATCGACTAGTTTAATATGTTTCACTCGCTATTGCATTTTTCATTCTTTTATGATTGTAGTTTTTTTATAATCCTGTCTCGCGTTTCATTTAGTATGCATTTTATACTTGTAGATATACTTTTATTTTACAAATTAAAAACTCTCATTTATTTTATTATTTTATTTATTTATTTTTTATATCTTGCTGAAATAAATGAAAAATCTTTTGCGCAGTTCTGTGCGCAAGGCCTACATTTCGTTAATTTGACGGTTTTAATATTTTTTTTTTTTTTTATTTGGTTTAATACTGCTAAAAGATTTTTCAGATAAAAAAGTCTTAACGTAACTTGTAGCATCATAACGAACCACGCTTCTCACTTCTTCGCCAACATTTTTTCGACCTTAAATTGAGCGTAACTCAAGAACGACTCGACCGATCTTCATCAAATTTTCACACGCGCAACTTCAGGTGCAGTATTATGGCATATCCAAATTTTTATAAAATTGATTTTATTATAGTTTTGGAGATTTTCGAGCCAAAATTTTGTACATAGACCTGTAATTTCGTAGGCGAATTGAAAAATCATTCTTATTGCAATTCGCCCGGCTAATTGCAAAATGAAATATAATATATTTGCATTTTTGTTTATAATTTTAATTATAATCTTACCGGATTTAACCTACACTCGCTTCGCTCGCCAATTCAACTAGCGAGCGTAGGTTGTTTGGTTAGATTATATTTATAATTTCCAATTAGTCGGATGCATTGCAATAAGCGAGGTATTTTTTTGAGGTTTTTTATTTTTTTGCAGTAAGCGACTTCGATTATATATATATATATATACACACACACACACACACACACACACACACACATATATATATATATATATATATATTTGAAACCCCAATTTAAGTAAATGGTACGAACTCTTAATACCTCAAAACGTAATCCACACTCTCCACTCCCGCCATGGGGCTGAAAGTAATACTGTACTTTTCTTCGAAAAGTCGATAATGAAATACTACATACGTAAATATAAATGTATGCCTTATGTTTTAATTAGTAAGGATTTTAATCGAAATATTTGATTTTAAAATAAAAATCTCTGAAGCTTAAGGAAGTCGAATAACAAATGAAATATTTTAATTGTTTTCATGTATACAAGTGAAATATATGTGTATTTATTAATAAATAGAAAAAACTATCTTGGAAATTCCATTTTTAGGTGTTTATATAAAAATGTATAAACGTATAAATATATATTCTAAATGTCTTGTTATCATTATAGCAACTAATGATTAGGTAGATATGTATTATCTGAATTTTATGGTCACGGCTCGGTTCGCTCGGCCGACCATCTAGCAAGGGGGGCGGAGTCCCATGAACCCTCGATGCGTTCTTATCCTCATATTTGTGTGAATATTAAGTATTTTGCAGGTATTCATTAAAGAAAAGAAACATTAGGTGTAGAGAATATTTTCCTGAACATTTCGGCGGTTTTATATTTAAAATAGGCTTAAGGAGTGAGTAAATACAAAATTTAATAGTTTTTAATAGAAAACTAATATTTAACGCTAGCCATATTGGCGACAAGGAGTTGGCTCGGGGACGCCGTCTTCTTCGTTTAGTGTTGTGTGTGTTCCTGTGAAGATGTGTTAGGTCCGGGGCTGCCTGCTGCACCTACTCTGCTTCTGTTGGTGCAGAGCGGACACGTGGTCGTCGGGCGGCTGCACGCAGCCGACTCTCTCCCGCTCCCGGTGTTCTCTTATTTTTGACACAACGTTGCGTTCAAATACAGCGCTATCTGTTGGAAATAAAAGCAGTACACGCTATACTAAATATTTTACGATTCCGTTTCAATGTTTCCGATATGTGTGTCCGCTTTAGACTAAAAAACTACTGGACCGATTTACGCGCAGGGAAAAGGGAGAAAGGGAAAAGTAGGAAAAGGGAAAATCGAAAAAAGTAAACGGGATGAAGGGAAAATGGAAAAAGAAAAAAGGGGAAAACGGGAAAATAAAATGGAAAGGGGAAAACAGAAAATAGAAAATGGGAAAGAGAAATGGGGAAAAAGAGAGGAAATTTGGTGAAAAGGAAAATGGGGAAAAGAGAATATAAGGGAAAGGGAAGTGGGAGTAAGGGTAAAAGGGAAAGGTTAAATTTTGTAAAGTTCCGTAATGTTCATTTTTCAAATGTTTTATCAGACCTTCAATTGTGTTAATTTAATATATATATATATATATATATATACTCAAATCTAGCAATAGCGAAGCGTTGCCGTATCTGCTAGTTCAAAATAAAAATGTGAGCGCATACAAAACAAACCAATGCATCAGTTGTATGTGAGCACGTAAACAAACAAACCAACGCACCGTGTTTTTTTACGGGAGAAATCTCAATGCTAATACTTTTATTTGTATATAATTCAATTATTGTAACAAATAGAAGATTACCCTCAATATTTCTTTTTTCCTTTACAGCTGTGCTGCATCAGCATAAATGTGAAGGGGAAGTATACCGTCGACCAAAATTTTCAGTATCGGGGGTATGCAAATGTTGACTTTTCAAGATACTCCTAGTCCAAAAAACAAAAAAAAGTTATAGAAATTTCTATAACTAAGTTATATTACTAAGTTATAGAATTTTGATTAATATCTCCGGACTGCTTAACGTAAATTCATTGAAAATAGTTCAAAATATGTCTATATGTGGGGGCATTGATGGCGTTAAATTTTGAACAAAATTTTAAAAGGAGATGATTAGTTTTGGCAATTTTTAACTTTTGATCTTTTGAATAGCGTCAAAGAAACTTGAGTTCTAGTACGATGAAATTACTTAAGTTATTTGAAATTTCAAAGCCATCGGTCGATCGGATTTAGGGACGGGAGATATTCAACATTATTTCTATAACGTATTTGCTTCGTATCTCGAAGATCCCTTTAACAAAAAAAGTTGAGATTTGGCACAAATATTTGCCTATTTTTATCCCGGTGTTGACCTTATATTCGACCCCCTCACACAAGAGGGTTAGTATTTGGTAAACTATATTTTGTTTTTATCTTGTTGAATAACTTTGCACAAAATTTCGCCGCGTCTTTGAAATAAACTATTAATCCACAGAAAAACTTTTAAGCTCAAAAAACAAGGGGGTTGAATGAACTCAAATTTAAAATATCAATATATTTCAACTTTATTTCAAGTTTGAAATTTCAATTTATCTAGTATTAATGTAGTCGAAAATGGAATTTTTTTTCTAAAAAAAGAGGTCTCGTGGATCGCGACTTAAAAAAATTAAAAAAATATATGTGTATATATATATATATATATATATATACTCGTACTTTATCAGTATTTGAAGTTGGGTTGTTATGGATAGAAATATTATATGAAGTATCTTTTTTTTCGGCTCCAGGACCACCGTTAGGTATTGCTTCAGAGGATGAGATCAATTGACAGTTTTGTGGCGTGTAAGTGGGATTCGAACCCAGAATCTTCGGATGAAAGACAGAGACGCTACCAATCGCGCTACGAGGCGTAATATAAATACTTATAATTTTAATGATAAAAACATTATCCTGTCAAGGGGGGCCGACTGAAACCCAAAACGTTTTACTAAGAATTAAGGAAAAAGTCATTTGTTCAAGGGGGTTAGACCAGACAGAAACGTTTTTCGTGAACATTTTAATTTTTTCGTAATTTTGTAGTCTAAATATTACATAATTAAAGATTAATATTTAAAAACCCTGTGGCGTATTTGAAATAGAAATCTGTCAAGGGTAAAGCCGCGGAAGTTATCCACTCTTTGTCGGCTTATCAGTTAATTAAAATTGAATTTTTTTTTATTATATTTAAACTTTTCTTGTTCTCCATAATCAGTTTTTAAGATTTTCTTTTGATTTTTTGAAATCATATTTACGAGTAAAATTTAATCGAAGTAAATATTCTTTCGTATAATGGGTTTGAGTATAATTATCGAGTTGAAGGAAAATCATATTTCTTGTTTTTACATCCAGCCTTATTAAAGTCATAATGAGAGTTTTTATCGAAACTCATTTTACAATTAAAAAGGGGAAATTGTTTAAAAAAGTGGCAAAAGGGTTTGAAATTCTTTTATATTTTTAAGCCTTTTTTATTTTAGAATGTATTAAAATACATATAGTCATATTTATTTGCATAATTTTCAAACATCAGTGCGTCGGGGGAAATGTGAACGAATTAGTTTATCGATACAAATCTCCATTCTCTTGAACCATCGTGATATCATCATATCTCAAATTAAACATCATCGTTTTGAAAAACTCTTTATACCTAGATATGCCTTTTAAGTTTTTCATTAAATAATCGTTTTCTGGTTTTAAACCTTGAATTTTCTGTTCAAATGAAATTTTTAATGCGAATAAAGTGTTTATAGTTTGTTTTCCACACTACCTCTTCCTACTCGTTATGCATTCATCGTGAATGTAACAAGTTGGCATTGAATTTCTGTGGTACCGGGTGTATAAAAAAGAATATCGGGGTTTTAATTTGTTAATATCGGTTAGATGAGTTGTATAGTATTGATTTAAGGCAAGAAAAGAGCAAAAAGTACAGTTTTTGTTGCACACATGACTGTAGATTGATTTCTTATTTTTCTGCTTTACAGCGCCAGTAGTAAATATGGCGAATCTTGAACAGAGAGCCTTCTGTATTTTGCCGTTTGCTAGATGCGATTCTTTAGTTCAAGAGTGCATTCCGTAGAAAGTTTAAATGTGGTACTACGAATGAAAATAAACGATCTCTGTATAAAGGGAAGAGTACGGAAGGACCGAGGGTATCTGAAAAAAGATTGAACGTGTCATGGAGTCGTTCCTGCGTAGTTTCAAAAATCTATTAAGAAGGCCGGCCGCGAATTAGTAACAACCGCGACGACACTCTTGAACATCATTAGGAAACGATTATGTAGCGTCCGTAATGTTAACAGCTGTTAAAACCTTTGAAGTCTACCGCCTACGCTCTACGTGCCTACTTCGCGATCGAAATATTGCGGCATGAAGAAGAGGATTTTCTTGATCGTATTCTGTTTAGTAACGAGTCGAGTTTTCATCTTAGCGGAAAGTTAACGCACTTAATGTCTGTATACGGAGGTCAGAGAATTCCCGTGAACTCTTCCGATACGAAAGGGATTTTACAATATTAAATGTTTCATATCACGACGGCAAGTTTCTGAAGCAAGCGTAACAGGAGTTACTTATTCGGATTCGCTGCGTGCGTAGTTCCTTCCTCGACTACCAGATTCTTTGGAAGGATTTTATTCGGCCAAAGATCATGAAGCGACGACAGAGCTTGTTTATGATGACTTCCAAGGTCACTCGATTAAACCCCATGTAATTTTTTCCTTCTTTTTTTTCACCCTCCCCCCAGACTAGAACCACGTGAAGCATAAGCACGACCCGGGGGTGTCCTTTACTCTAGCGACTCCACCCGTCTATCGTAAGTCCGGTATGACAGGCAGGTCCACCGGTAGGATCTTGATTTCATTGCCTGCCTCTAATTCCTAAACTGAAATCACCACCGACCTGCGACCACTCCTCGTGTTCATTTCGACGTGCAAATTCTTGGCCTTATCCTGAAGAACCGCCTTCAACGCAACTATCTTATAAGCGCTCTCAACTCGAATAAGCGAATCTCTAGCAGGCCATTGATTCACCGACAGCACATTACCCACTTCCTCTGTTGCTACTCCCTCCTTAACAGTCTTGAGCAACTCGGTGCGAGAGCGCTCAACCGCCTTAACCACAACAGTACTGCTATCAACAACCGCCGGGGATGGAATGCCATAAAGTACGATAGATGTCTTCTAACACATCCCCTGAGATGAAACTCAAGCCGCCACGACACGAGGATGAGGCTACGATAAGTCTATAAAACGTCAAGTAAGCGGGATCTTCACATCCGAAGGATGTTCCTCACGAAATAGTTTTTTCATGACCTCGTTTGGCCAGTTACTACCTCAATCAGTTTCTATTCAGTCACATCCCACTGCAGCACGCGCGGAAGATCATGATGTTTCACCGTAGTCTGTGTGAACGCCATCCCCGACACCACCTTCGTACATGTACCCGCATTCACCGCATCATGCACAGCATCTTCCCAAACATCTCTATACCTCTTAATTAAACACACCGTATTCCGCAAATCGATCGAATGACGCTGAAGTTGCGGGTCTGCAATAGGATGCTGACGAACAAGATTCCTCACGGCTCTGACTTAGAAAATAAATTTGTCATGACACTCCGGTAGAGTTCCCGACGAGTAAAGGGCGCCTCGTTCGGTCCTAATCCATCAGTATCATCCTCCCCATCGCCTACTTCCATCCCAGTCGATCCAGCACCGACCCGGACAGACATTCCCTCCACAGCACCCGTAGCAAGCGATTCAGAATCTCCGGACCCAGCCCGCGACTTCTTCGAGTCTTCCCCCTCAGTGGGAGAGACAACCAACAGCCTCGTAGAAGTCTCCTCCTGTGACCGTTCCATGCAAACACTTATCCCAGGACCCATCCATGATTCCTGAGACAGGGACGGAAGGTCCTCCTACGAATCCTTCGGTCGCCCATCTGAGGCCGAGCAGCGCCAGCTCCTTCTGCTTCTCCAGTCGATGCGGATTTTCTGCCGCGTGAAGAGCCACTCTTGGACTTCTTATCCCGAGTAGATTTCCCGTCCCCGGTCGGAGCCGAGTACATCACTGCCAGAACAACTTCGCCCAGAAAAACAAAAAAACTACAAAATAAAGCAACAGACGTTGAAAAGCAAACAAACGTGCAATTATTAGGACAGAGTTCCCTAAAACCACAAAGAAACGTAAAAATAAAGTAATAACAAGTAATAGTGAACAAAATGTCTCCCAAGCGCACCAGAAAGTCCAGAAAATTCTCAAGATCTAAAATTGTCCAAGGCCGAACATAAACAAACGGCGAACAGCTGATGCAAACAGATCCTTCTTTCCACCAAGTTTCGAAGAAAATCAGGCAATAAATACCAAAATACGTCAAGAATAATTATGAAAGTAATGAGATACCTGAAAATACACTTCACAGCCACACAAATGCATTTCTTCAGCGGAAAATTGCTAAAAACCGTAGTTAGCCTTCAGTTGCTAGGCACGAATTTTGGGCTAACGAAATCGTTAAAAAACGAGTCCTAAGCCTTTAAAATAACAAAACCGGTCGGAACGTAACCAAACGGCTGTAATATTGTCCACAGGCACCAATTTTGCTAACCATCCGATATTAAAAAATAAATGCCTTAGCTTAGCTCACCGTTGATAAGACAAGCATAATCTAGCCTGGAGAGGCTTCGAAAATAAGATCTAAATAACACGGAAAACGAAAAAATCAAACGAATAACGCAACAAAAACACAGGAAAACGGAACGTAACGCAGTAAAACGCAGCTAACAAAACGGAAACAAGAACTAAAAAACAAAATTGTGAAAATTCCTTTTAGGTTTTATAAAGGGTTATGTCTTCGCTATCTGTTGATGTACCCGATTTAAGAGACAGGATTGACGCGGCTGTCGCTTATATTACTACCAGACATGCCGGTTAAAGTATGAAACCCTCCCTCTCTTATCGGTCGGATGGTGCCGCGTGACGAAAGCGCTACCGTTGAACATTTCAGGGAAAACCGTAGAGTTTTTTCTCCTCTTTTCTTGTAATTCATTGTTGTAAGTTTAAGTTAAGAAATGTTAAATAGCATTTAAACATCGATTTTCTTCTTTTCCACAATCCGTATTTCATTAGATAATTTTTCTTTTTAATGGAATTTTGAAATGACAAACCCGTTTCTAACAATTCCTGTAAAGCCCGTATTTGCTGCGATCATAAATTAGTATATTCTATAAGTCACGTGGATCATGTCAAATTATGGAATGTTGCCCGACTAAGAACACCATTAATCTTTATTAATTTTGAATTTTTCTTTATTTTTATTTTTTTTTTTACTTTCTGTAAACATCTCGTAAAATACTGAACTAAGAAGTAATTTATACTTTTTAATTCTTATATATTTTTTGAATTTGCTTAGTTACACTTATCTACGGTTGAAGTATAGCGATATATTTAAGGAATTCAAATTATACTCGTAATGAAAAATGTATTCTAAAAAGATGATTTCAAGTTCTTGAAATGTTTCTTTAATAACGGTTTTTTAGAGCTTTCCTGCCCGCGAAGATGATTTTTTTTTATTACGCTACGTTGAATGTTTTTAATTTTCTATACAGTCCGCTACGAATTTAGTTAGAAAAGGACGTTTTAGCGTTACTATTTTACTGATTTGAATCTAATTTGAGTTGTTAACTTAAACTTTTACGACGAGTATATTCAATCTAAAATTGAATTAACAACTTTTAATTGTAAAAAAATAAAGTTTAATTTGAATAACGCTTTTAAAAAAGTTCTTCGTTTTGTTATTTTATAGAATAGTAGAGAGAGAGTTTGCTCGAAGAAGTTTGTTTAGAAACATTTTATCGTGTTTTGCATGAAAATTGCAACTTTATTGTATAGATGAAGTATAACGGTTGTGTCTTTGGTAGGAAATTGATTTTTTTTCTTCACATTACTTCCCTTAACGCTGTTTTATAAAAATGATAATATTATAAGTTCATAGATACTAAATGTTATTTTATTATTTAGTATGCTGCGGTTTTCTGAATGTACATCTTTCTCGCTTTCCCCCTCGCATCCTCTCTTTCGCTCAATCCTTCTTCGTTATTTTTATATATAATATATTTTGTTCACGTTTATATCAATAGTAATTTATTTTTTTTAAAAATGAACTTTGTTTTTAATAATTGTGATGAGGAGAGAACTTCTAGAAATTAAAAACGCTAGAAAAAGAAAATGTAAAGGAAGAATGAAAACAGACTAATAATTGTAATAAGAGAAAATTAAAAAAAAAAACAATAAAGAAGAAAAACCGTTACAGTTTTTAGAATAGAATAGAAAGTTCAAAATAAAGAGAAATCTGGATAATAAAAAATAGCTGGAACAGTAGCATTTTCACACGTTACAAAAATTTCATTCATCTCATCCTATGAAGTAAAACGCAACGGTAGTCCCGGAGCTTAAAAAAAAAATCAGGACAACCCTAACCCCAGGGGTATAAATACTGTTGTAGGTGGCGATACACCTACTAACTGGACGGGCAGCCGACCGCCTCCGATTACCAGACACCCCTCTCTCCACGAAGGGAGTGGAACCGCATCCACAATATTAGGGCCCATCACCGTTCCTACTAGACTAAGAGGCTTTAGCACCGAAAGTGTCTTTAGAGGATAGACTGAAGGGGAACTACGCTTAGAAGAGGACGGATTTATTGCAGCTGTCCCGAGAACTAACCCCGATAGATTTACAGATTACGAACTAGAAAAAATCGAAAAGCTATCCTAAAATTCGTCCGACTAAATTAAACTTGTACCCGATACTACGTCGCAGCAGCAAAGGACAAGCTCCAACCGCTATAATAAATAAGAAGAGGGGTTTTATTGCAGCCCCCTGTTATATTTGCGTTCCGTTTCGATAGGCAAAGTTTGCGCGACAACGATCAGAGCTCACGAGAGAAAAGCGCGTCACTAGTATATTCCGTTTTGCGATAGCGTTCGTTTCTGTGGTTAACTACGAGAAAATATTCGGCGACTTCGTTGCGAACAGGTGACAAGAAGGTGTCGTTGTTCATCGTTAAAAATGGCATAAGCTTTTCGAAGAGTTGAAGTAAATAATTCTTGTTTAAAGTTTGTTATCGATTTTATAATTGTAATCTCACTGTTCTAATCGCTTAATTTTGTATTAGTTTTCATTATGGAAATTTTAGAATAAATCCGGTTGTGTTGTTTAAGATATAACTTTTATTTATTTTGTTCATATCAAGATACTAAAGAGTAACTTTAACTTTAAGAATAAGAATTTTAACTTTTGTATCATCTCAATTTTTTTTGAACTGATAATACGCGGCATTATACTCAACGAGCTAATAATATCCTTGGGACACCTTTGGGATTTTAAGATGGAAAGTAAAAGAAATATTCTTATTTATTTCTTATTATCTGTTCATATAAAACAAGATGTTTTTAATTGACTCATAACGCCCAGCAAAAAACTACTGAAGATAAATTGATGAAATTTTTATACCCGTATTTCTTACGTGTTAGTGCGCTCTAAGAAAGAATTTTTTTAAATTCCTATTTTAAGGGGTTAAAACGGAGTAACATTGAATTTTACTAGTTTATTAATTTCTCGGTAACATATGGAAGATATCAACTCGATCTTTGGGGTGTATAATCATGTAAATATATAAAAACAAATTTCTAAATTTCTTTGATATTTAATCTTGAAAGAGCTGAAGAAAGATCAAGAAAATTTTGTAGAATGATTGCAAATTTTCCCCATTTCCGGCTATACTAAACGAGAGATGGTCTTGCAATTACTCTTCAGGTAAATATCTAAAAATCATTTTCGGATTTTGTTGAATTTAATTTTTTTAACAGGCGCGTAGTTCAACCAACACAGCCGCTACCATCGTTACTGTATGTCGGATGCGACTGGATGCATCTATCTCCGGTTACTTGAGTACAAAAAAAAAATTAAAAAATGATAAAATCAAATGAGAAACGAAGTACGGTCACCTCCTAATGGTGTTTGTCAACGCTAAAATCCGGGCAAAATACATTTTTACCCTAACGAAGGACGGGTAACCGGCTATAACTACTATTTTTAAGATTCAGGTGGACTATTTTGAAACCCGCATTCTTCAGATCGTTCAAAGTTTCGGGTTCTGTACTGACCGATCAGGACAGAACCCGATGCTCTGAAAGATATGCTCTGAAGATATTACGATGCACTGATAGTTTTTATAAATCGAACAGACTCCAATTTTTATTTGTCATTATTATTCTCATAAGCATGCGTTTATTGGATACACAGGGATCCAGGGGTCAAAGCTGTTTGTTTAAACGGGAATGGGGAGAGGAGCGAGTCCTGATACACTTGAGAACGTAGTTTCATTTTATGATTAGCACTTCCGTCAAACTTCCCCCGTCATATGTTACGCACTGTTGCAGTCTTTCTCGCGCATTTGGTATGGTTGTTTGTGAATAGTCTAGATTTAAAGTAATTCTACAGGTGTTCAAGTGACGCGCCTTGTGAGAAAACGAGTAAGTTACATTTGTAGTGGAATGTAACCTCCGATTATGATTCACATAATTGAATACGACGTTGCGTGCTGAAACCACGTGCACTCTAGCCTATCTGCAGGGATTCTGTTCACAAATTGTTCTGTATGTAGCTCTTAGTGTTCACTGTGGCGTAAGAGAATGTCAACGAAGATTTGCCTACGTGACATTTCACACCAAATACCCAATTGTCCAGCTGATGTGGATTTTACGTTCACCTAATTCGTGAATTCTGTGCGACACGTATCTATTAAGGTGGAACCTGCCTCGTCAGACCAAAACCGGTCATCGAGTTCTTCCCTATCTGGCGTTCATATCCGGATTTTAGCATTTTCAAAAATCTTAATGGTAAAAAGTCGCCCGATCGTGTTGTCTTTCATTTTATATCTACGCCCCAGGAGCATGAACAGACCTTTAGCCGGGAAGGTCTGTATTATACGTTTTAATTAAGTATTATTTTTTTTTTTTGCCTGCTTACTAAAAATGTTCTTTGTTTAATATTCGGATCTATTTTACAGCTAGTTCTCAATTTATCTAAATATTCTCGTAAATATTCCGATAATGAGTAATCAAAACAAAAAATTAAACAGACACAGCGTTCTGAATAAATTTGATTTAAAAACATTGCAAATTTTTTAAAACTTATCAATGTTTTGTTCTCAAAACTGAAAATTTTCCCGGTAGTATTTTTTCTAATTCGTTTGAAATCAATAATAACGTAAACATTTTTGACCTATTAATGGTGAGGTTTGGGGGGAAAGAATTTGATAATTATATGTTAATCCTAATCAGAATTATTTTTCCTTACTTTTATTCTTTTTTTATTGACTTTGAAGTATTTAGAAGTTCAAAAAAAAAGGAAAAACTTGGCTTATCGATTAACAGAAAAAAGAAGGTTCTATTTTATTTTTTGTACGTGTTAAAAAGTGGAGATATTTTGGATAAAAGCTGACTGGAACAAATGGAGTGATTTATCGTCGGACGAGAAAATGTTCTTTATTTTTAAAAAGGGGAATAGGGATAAAAATCAGTAATGCTTGGTTTTTATCAAAGAAAAAAAAGAGTGCCTATTTGAAAGGAACAGAATAAAGATGCTTATGTGAATCTTTTAAAAGACGTTAAAAAAGAGATATTACTTCTATCGCTTAGAAAAATCAGAGTGAAAGAGTGACGGAGAGAGAATGTGTGTGGTTGACAAAGAGCGTGTTGAAATGATATTAAGTTACGTACGTGAAAAAACTGGTGAATTTACCAGTAAGTGTGTGTATAAAGATTTACAGACTTAGTTAAGGATAATTAATAGGATTTTCATAGAAAAAACGTTTGATAATAATTATAAATACGTGAGGAATGAAAGCTCATATAACTTTCTTACAATTATAATATTAGAGTTCGTTTTCATGATTTTTTTTTAAAAACCCTGAGTTTTTAGGATTAATTTTTTTAGCTTAAGATTGACTGAAATATTATGCAAATGTAATTAGTGTAAAAACAAAACATTTATGACCGTTTTGCTTGTCTCGGAATGATCTTTAAAACGTGATCATATGTCAGATTAAAATTTCACTTTGAAGCAAATCGTCCACCTCCTTACGATGTTCTTGTCAGTCACAGAAACTGTTTATCCGCTGCGAGGTGCGTCCTCAATTGTCGCTTTACCGGCTTCAGATTCGCGAAATCTCAACACCCGACTATTCACAGTACTCGTGTCAGCAGTTTCCCTACCGTAAACCGCTTTTAAACGATGAAAAATATTCGTGGGATTTACATTTTCTGCTGTTAGAAAATCGATCACTGCGCGCTGTTTTAACCGTATTGCATATTGGCCGTACTCGACTCCATTTTAACGGCTACTGAAAACAAACCGGTAAACGGATTTCAACGCGTTATCGCAAGTTTGTAGAAGAGGATTTTAGCTACTATATGCTCCCACTCCCAACTCGATAGTATCTTTTGTTTCCGTGTACCACGCCAGTGTGCAAAATTTATCGGCCGACCCTCGTACAATAATTTTTGAGAATTATTAAACATATAGTTTCGGTATTTTATTCAGATTTTCAGATCAGATACTATCAAATTTCCGACTTAATTCAGATCGCAAGAATTTCCGTATAAATTGATTTGATCTTTATAGTAGAAATCAAAACGAAATTTTTCGTTCGGTACAATTCGAAAACGAAGCGATCCCGGACCTATTTATATATGAACTTTTTTATCCTTTATTTTTCCTTTTAGGATGAGTCTAAAATGCGTTCCATTTTTCATAAGATCCTGTACATTTAATATGTATAACCAACATCACAAAGGTTGCACAAAAATAATACCGTAAAGTTCTTATTTAAAATTCTGTTTTGTGAAGTCTGTACCATATTAAATAAAAAAAGTAAATGTTAATTAGGTACTTGGTTAAAAAATTCAGAGTTTATGTAAGGTTGAATAATTTATTTTCTAGTTTCTTTTTCAGTTTCGCAAATAGTGTTAATTGTTTTTAAGTAAGTTTATTTTTAAAATTTATTTGTATTTATTTTTAAAAATTGAGGGTACATCCACAAATAAAACACCGTCCTTACGAAAACAAAATATTGTTCTTAAGAAACGCGAGACGGGAGAAACTTACCTATCGCGATAAAATAAATCGAATAACTATTTCCGAAAACGAACTGCAATGAGAAGAAATGCACAGATAAGTTTGTTGTGTTTTAATTTTAATTATTTTATTTACTTTCAGTTTTATGGAACGGTGTAGAGAAATGTTTAATCGGATAAAAAATGTAACAAATCTGTTATTACGAGTACCGTCGGTCCAGAACCAGAGGAACGTAATAACAGTTTTGTTATTTTATCTGAGGGCAAAAAACAAGAAACGCTGACGTATATTTTTATGTTTTTTTAGCAGCACGATCCTCTACACTCGCAAGTATTTATTATAAATAAGTTGATATCTCTATTAAGAATTAAAAGTAATAATTTTTAAATATGTTTTCATTTTTTTTTTTTTTTTTTTTTTTTTTTTTTTTTTTTTTTATTAAATCGCTGTTAAAATTCGAACATAGAGTTACGTCTCTTTATCTGTAACAAAAACCCCAATTATTTTTTTCCGACGGTTAAAGAAAAAATCGAAACAAAAATATCTTGCGTGTTGTATATACGATGAATCGAAGAATATTCCATAAACTGATCGTCATTTTTTTTTTTCTAAATGAAATGCGATTTAGTACATGCAACAATCGAAAATTCGAGCGGAATATCTAAACGTTTACGAGATCGTCGGGGTCAGTGCACTGTTGTATAAATGGCTTCAAAGAATGTAGAACGTCGTAAGAATGTAGTTATGAAAATGGAACAAAAGGAATTTTCATATTGAAAATGCACGCAAAAAAAGAAAATTAAATTAAACGTATAAATTTTCAGTCCAATGAAAGTAAAATTCACGGGGCTGAAGATCGTAGTAGATGTTCGGTTCTGATTTAACCGAAGTTTATTTTATGTGCAATTACAATAATTGTTTTCATATTCAAAAGGACTCAAAAAATTTACAACAAAAATTCAAGGATGTAATTGATTTATATCGGTGTGTAACAAACAATAAGAGATCAACATCTCGGCAAAAGAATAATGATCACATAAGCAGTGTTATTGATAATTTTTTTATGCGATTAAAATCGATTAAAAGTAAAAGCGGGCGTGAATTTTTTTTTATTTCAAGCTTTATTTCTTAAGATTAAATTATTTATTCGTACTGTTTATTTAATATTTTATCTGTGTTTATGTTAAATAACTATTATTTTTTTAATATAAGGTCAGTGTTACATTATCTTTGTAAATATTAATTTATTTACATCAAACTTAATCGTATTTTTTAATAGATATTTCATTAGAATATTTTATTTTAGACTTTCATTAAGTAAATAATTTGAACTAGTATAAAATCAATTAAATATAAACTCGTTTTATTATATTAATAAAGCTTATTGTATTTTACTTTCCCGACGACTACGACTAGAATAGGTATATTAATAGGAATTTCTTTACGTAGACCGAAAAAATGTACGTATGTGTGTCGCACTGCTTTTGCCCTTATATTTCAGGATCAATATATCGGTTTTCACTAAACCCATTTTCTTCAAATTTGGTTCGGTTATTTCTATAAGTGGGACATTGATCGTATTACTTTTTAAAATTCGTTTATAGGGGATATTGTGAAAAAACCAATTTCGATTTTCCTCAGAGAAATTTTAGAAAAAAGCTTTGTTAAACTAAATCTGTTACCTACGATGGACGTTAAGTTTTTCAAAAAATCAAACCCTCTTGAAATTGAAATATACATTTTTAACTTAATATACAACTTAACTTATTTATGAATATTTTTAGAAAAACGTTTCTTAAAACTATTTTCCACTTATAAAAAAAGTATACGTATATTCTTTTTTTCATTTAACATTTGTTTGGTTATAGCCGCTGTCAGTAGGCGCCCTCTGGCGCGAACGGGTGTTGTGGTAACTAGTGTTAATTTACTAGACCGGTAGTGTGTGTGGTGGGCTTAGAACCTTTCCCTTCACGAGTCGTACTAAAATTGTCGTAATGCATACTCGTAATTAGTTTTTTGTTTTCATTAGCTATCTGTTTAATATATTATTGTCGGTATTTAAATACGACTGTAGTTCACGCATTCAGCGATTTTTTTTACCAGTACCTATACAGTCTACTTAACTTTACGTTATGACCGTTCAACTTTTTTTTTCCATTAAAGGTTTATTAAAATAAGAAGTTAGTTTGGCAATCCACCGGGCTGGTCTAGCGGTGAACGCGTCTTCTCAAAACAGCTGATTTGGAAGTCAAGAGTTCCAGTGTTCAAGTCCTAGTGAAGTCAGTTTTTTTTACACGGATTTGAATACTAGATTTAGATTTGATACCGGTGTTCTTTGGCGGTCGGGTTTCAATTAATCACACATCTCAGGAATAGTCGAACTGAGACTGTACAAGACTACACTTCATTTACACTCATACATATATATCATTCTTATCCATCTTCTGAAGTAATTACCGGTGGCTAAACAGGAAAAAGAAAGAAAGGAAAGTAGCTTTAGTCCCTACATTATATTTCGGACCCAAAATGAGAAGCAATTTTTTTCATTACTTTAATAAAAGTTATTTTTTATTTTTCTATATTTTTAAATTAATTTTTTTGTTCCCGATTATAAATAAATTTTTCCCGCAGAATAAGAAAGTCTCCAAAATCAAATATTTTTTATTCTAAATTTGGGAATTTTGATGCTTAAATTTTATTTTATTAATCATGATTTGACCGGCGTAACGGGGAAATTTGTAGCTTATGTTTACTTTTTTCTTTTTTTTGCAGTTAGTGTGACTGAAGAATAAAGTTACCGAGAATAAACTTTACTTCTTCCTTATTTATGATATAATTTTCTTAAAATATGACACGAAGTATTTTTTTCTTACTTTTTTAGAATTTGAGTATCTCCTCAACATATGCCGGTACAGTTTAAGAAATTGTTGGAATAAACGGTACAAATTTCCACGTTTCATGTCTGCTACTTAAAGTTATTCGTTTTAATTCGTAATACAAATATCGATTTACGTTTAGAGTAATGTTTGTAACAGAATAGAGATCACGAGGATAAAAAATTGATTTTTTGTTTTCGCTCTCCTAAGCAAATTGAAATTGCGTTCCTCCGATTTCGAGCTGACGATATATTGTTATAGCGGTACGGAAGTCTGTCAATAGGATGGAAATAGACCGTCATGTTGTTAAGTAATAACAGAATTTCTAAGAGAAAAGATTTTGTAGTTATCTGTGCATATTAGTATAGTATCCAGTAAGCGGATCGAGTCCCAGGTTGTTTTAATTGTATACGAATTGAGTCCGAAGTTTGTCGATTATTCCGAAGAAATGTATCTTAAATTAAATAACGCTACATTTGATTTGTTACAAAATCAAGTTTTATACACGAACAAAAAAAAAAAAAAATATTTTGTTCAAAATACAGCGTATTATTAAATTACGGAACCCTTAAATTAATTTTCGGTCGTTAAACATATAAAAATGAAATATCTGGAAACGATCTACTTTTAGATGTAAGACTATTGTACCCCCGAGCCCAAATGGGGGAGGCAACTTAAAAATGTTAAAAGAAAGGGGTAGGGTTGTGATACAGCATTTCGAAAGGGCATTGAAAAACCAAAATTTGGACGTAAAAACTACCGACTATGACTATTCTAACTAAGATGGGGACCATTTAATATTTTTCACCGTTAGTTTCAAAAGTAATTTACAGTACTTCTAAAATAAATGCTCTCTCTCTCTCTCTCTCTCTCTATATATATATATATATATATATATAATTAATATGTGTTCAAATAATTTTCATTAACATCTTTTGAATTTTGGATTATTTTCTTTTTTTTACATTTAGTAGTTTCATGCAACATATATATAAAGCCTTAATTTTATCTCATCTGTTTATGTTTTAAATAACTTAATATGGACTTTAATCACGTATATTTTGTATATTAAAATTAATTATGAATTTCGTGGTGCCACTCGGATAAAGGTTTTCCCTTGACCCATTCAGGCAAATGTTTTTTCATATGCGTATTTTTGATAACTTATACAACGTATTTATTATGTACCGGTCAGAATAAAAGATTTATTTATTATCCTTTGTGGATAATGGAACTCGAACTTATATATGTCACCGTAATAAAAGATTTTACAAGGGTGGACGGGAAAGTTAAATTAATAAATTTTGGGATTTTAGCAAAAAAGATTCGAGTAATAATAATGAAAAGGTAAACCGGATTCTAAAAGAAAAAGTAATGGATAGTGTAATTTCTTGTGTATATACACAAGAATGTAGTTTCGTATACGTTTACGTCATGTTAGTTTTGTTGTTATATATACTGTGTGTTATTCGTTACTTAGAAGTTTCGAGGAAATATATTAAAGCGGTGATAGTGATTGGTGTAGTTTAAAGTGAAGGGATATTGTAAGTTTAACGGGTGGAGGTAAAACGGTTGGCAACAACCAGCCTCTATCATTTATTTTATTTAAAAGTCTCGTAGTACATATATATACAACATTGTGTTCAAACTCAACTTATACATTATAAGAGCAAGCAACAAAAGCGTCATCTACTTAGTCTGCTATGAGTAGCATCAGGTGGTTTTACGCTGTAAAATCACGCTAACTTGTTGTAATATAGCTACCAGCGATATATATTTAACTTAACTACGCAATATTGAAGTGATATAGTCTTTTACATATATTACTTCCTGTTATACCACTCCCAATTTTCTCTTTTACCCCGACCAACATTTATTTCCCCCTCATCTTTCTGTACTTCCTTTCAGGTAATCAATGATATTAATATTTTTTAACGGTATTATTTTTAAATTAATTACGATTGATTAAATATAGAATTATCTTTTCTTTTTTTTTAAAAAAAAAGACATTTTTATCTTATATGAAGAATTTAAATTCTAGTTAAATATAAGTGAGGAGGTGGGCTCCTCAGTTTGGCAGAATTTGAACTAGCTCTAACTCGGTAGCTAGAACTCACCAGCCGGTTACTTAATCCATGTAATTGTTTTCTTAATGTGTTCCTAAATTCCCGGTGGGTTTTAGAAAATCATTGTTTTTGTAAAATGCATGACATTATACGTGAGATATACTTATCACTATGATAACGGAGGCAGGAAAATATCAGTCTGTTTTGTGGCTCGCTAAGTTTGAGTCTGTTACACTTTTTGACCGTAATTGGTTGTTAACTGGTATGTTTCCCGCCACCACCCCATTCGGTTACCCTAGAGCATATGACCAAATGTCCGTGCCAAAAACGGCATCTTTGCCTCAAAACAGCTCCTACTGAGCTTAGGTAACAGCGTAAGCGGACTAAGCACGGTGCCATACACCACCTGGTTACGTGTCCCAACCGCTCACTTATCATACAGTAAAACTAAACCTGTTGAGTCTGTTACACTTGTTGCGTGAATAGCGTTTCCTGTTCCATGCAGAATCACCACTCAAAAATAATAATTTCGTATGGGATAAAGGACTAAGAAAAACGGGCATTCTACTCAAGCGGTCATGTTTAGGACGACTATCCGTATCTGGCAGTTGAAGCTGTACAGAAAAGTTATCTGTTGTCGCCGAATGGCCTCGACGGCACGTGGCACTTACTAACCTCATGGTGGCCCTGAAAAGGGCCGTTTTTGGCGATAGCTCTGAGAAGAGCTGTTGGGTCCGGAAGCTGGTCTCCGGCGACGTCAGGGAGTTGCGTCTCGTCCATTGAAGTCCGACCGAGCTTCCCCTCAGCGGCAGTCGGGTACCCACTACAGCGTGGCAGTGGTGGTCTCCAGAGTCTCGCAGTGTCGGGTCAGCGTTGTTCGTCCTTCGCCGGCGCGGCCAATATGCGGTTCTTCCCGAGCGATCCCACGCTGGGCCGGTTCCTGCGGCTGAGTCCGCCGGCCAGGGCGATTGAAGCCCGGCGAGCGGGAGCTGGAGCGGGAAGATAGCGTCCGCATCCAGCGACTCCCTCGGCGGGCCGGTCAAGCCTGCTGCTTCGGCGGGGATGTTGGCATCCGCCGGGAGGTCCCACGTTGAGCCGGCTAGGGAACTTCTGTCTTCTTCTATCTTCTTGGTCTTCTCCAGGTGGTGGTCGACGATGAATTACCAATTCACTCTCATTTATTGGAGTCTGTGAGTGGAAGGGCTGCAGCGCCGCTATGGTGGGGGAACTGCGCGGTAGGACTGATGCTTGAACCCGCGCGCCCGTATACTGTGCGCCCCTCTTACATCGTTTCTACCGTTACCGCCCGCCGATATTAAATTAGACATATACGTGGTAACACTGTATAGCCCAAAACATTAAGATTTTTACGGAAGTGTTATGTAGTGTTAGGCGTTCAAAAACAAGTGTTCACAATGTTTAAAAATCACGCAGAACGTAATTAAACAATTTTAATTCGCTACAGACATTCTGGATAGGTTAGATCATGATGAGTGTATTTTTTAAACAATTCTATTTTCAGTGATGAAGCCGTGTTTCATATTTCGGGAAGAGAACATCGGCGTAATGTTCAAATACGGAGTGCCATTATATCAACATGAAAGCCCAAAAATTAATTTATGTAGCGCAATCGGACAAGACGGAATTATTAATCTTTTCTTTATTGCTAAAACAAAGGGAAAAAATTTCTTGGATAAATTGTAAGGGTATGACGTATCCAAAATATTGGAGAATTCCATTCTGAAATTAAACGGAACTCCTCTACAGTTTTGCCACGTTCATAAGGACTACCTAAAAAGATTTCCTTAGGAACGGGTCGTATGCGAAAAGCGAATAGCCTGGCCTCGACGATCTCCACGTTTTACCCGTATGGATCATTATTTGTGGGGTTACGTAAAGAACCAAGTGTTCTCTATTCGGATGAAAAATTAGAAACGTTTAAAAGAACACGTCAGTGAAGTCATTTCACGCCAAATGTTCTCTGTGCTATAGGGCAAGAGGTTGAATATATTTTAATTAATTTGGGATTTAATCGCTTACATTTTTTAACTTGATAGGGTCTGTTCAGAAAATAACCGAACTTTATTTTTTTTAATTTTTATTATTAATTTTACAAATTATTGGTCCTTGTACCCTTAAAAATATTCCCCTTCCCTATTCACACACTTTTCCCAGCGGTGTTTCCACTTCGTGAAGCAGTCCTGTATAGTTTCATTTGAAATAGCCTTTAAGGTCCGCGACGAATTTGCTTTAATGTCATCAATAGTCTCAAAACGGCGTCATTTCATCACCGATTTTAATTTCAGAAATAAGAAAAAATCGCAAGGAGCCAGGTCTGGCGAGTAGGGAAACTGAGGGAGGACAGTTATCAGCTTTGTCAACTGACGAATTGACAAAGCTGAGTTTGCACATTGTCGTAGTGAAGGAACCGTGAGTCGCCACCTCACAAGTCTGGTCGCTTTTTGCGGATTTTTTCACATAGCTGTTGTAAAAGCCTTGATGGTACGCACAGTTCATTGTTTCATCTTGAAACAAGAATTCAACCGCACGTCACTAAATATCTCCGTTGGCGCGTAATTAGAAATGTTCGGTTATTTTCTGAACAAACGTTGTATCTATTTTTATATTTATAATTTATTTTATAAAGAAGCCATCTTATTAAACGTCTTATACGAATGTCGTCTAATTGTGTGTACGTAGGTCAATGAGTTCTGCTCTTTCGCGAATTACAACATCATCCGTCGGATGTATTTTGTAATGCTTACGTCATCACACGACCGTTTGCGTATAGACGATATGTAATATATCCTTACGCGGTAAAAATAAAAGGTGTTTTTCTTTAAATCACTAAATATCATCGGACAGCGGTAATTTAATTTAATCTGTAATTTAATTTTTTTACTTTACAGTCCTGACGGAAATACCACCGCTCATTATTATCTGTACTATGAACGTTTATTGTTTACTAACATTACTAAAACTCCTCCGATAAAAATTCACTTTTAAGTACCGTACTATTTTGACGGTTCGACTTAGCGACTTTAATCCTGGAATTATTTTAGAACCTAGTTCTGAAACGCTTTTCCATCTATAGTACAAAAAAATAATTAAAATATAACAAATTGGTGTTTAATTAAATTAATGAGACGTTAAAAATTTGAATTTCAAAAAAACTATAAAAATGCGAATGAGATTATAAATTTGATTAGATTATGAGGAAATTAACGCAAACAGTAGTTTATATATTATAAACCGATTCAGCTTGTTTAGCGAACCGAATAACCACGAGACAAGAATACTGACCTGGCTGTTGTAATTAAGCTATGCCAGATTAGAAATGAGTAATGGTCTCGTACATCACGGTTTAACATCGCATTATGTTTATAAATAACATAACAATACTGATGTATTGAAGTTATGACTCGGTGGTTTTGGTATGACATTTAAATAATCCTATTTGTTGTTCTGCACCGCACCTTCCCGTCGACTCGTATTGCGACGTTAAAATAGTTCCATTGTGCATTATTAAAAACAAGGTGGATTTGATTTTTTTTCTAAGTACATTATTTAAGTTATTAGAATATAATATTGTTATTCCGTTAATTATTATACGTCTTAGTTTAAACATGTTTTTTATAAAAAAAAAACCTTTATAGTATTACAGTGGCCTGGTGAAGGAGTATCGAAGTAAACGCTTCCTGTTTTTTTTTTTTTTTTTTTTTTTTTTTGTGGTTTTGGGACTGCACTTGACTTCCGCTAATAACTTTGCCAATACCACTAATTACTTGTAATTTTTACTGGATACTGTAAATGTGTAATATTAACGTAAAATTTGGAGAATAAAACAGAAAATCTTAGAACTTTTTCTACGATATTTTCCAGTATATACTTGTTCATTTTTCTATCTGGTGTTGTGCTAACGTATTTGACGAGAATGCCATCTTTTATGATTATCTTTGACCAAAAAATGCAGAATTATGCAGAACTTAGTCCCGGTAAATATAAACAATTAATTCGTTTTTGTTAACGCAAACGTATCGGTACGGTATGCGCCTCTCTCTGCATAAAAATTGCATCGCATTCCGTACAAAATTAGGAATCCACCGTGCGTATTCCTACTGTCACCGAAAGTCTTCAGAGGACGTACTGAAAAATAATTGCGCCGGAAAGGGCACAAAAAAAAATTATACACTCTCTCAGAAAATAACCCTGTTTAAAATTTTATCATATTCACGATCCGAGTGTGGATCGGAGCGCAGTCCCAAACTCCGTTCTCTTACACAACATGAACTTAATCTGTACTCTTTAGCAAAAATAAATACGGTATTCGATAACATCCAGGAGCAAGGGATAAATGTCCGGGTTCTGCGATAAGTAGTTCTGCATAAAGCATCCTCGAAACACTTCCTTTCCGATCGCATTCGTTTTAGCGCAGACATTATTGCGGGAAAATAACGTAATAAGAGGCGATGCCTCTCAGATCTCAGAATCGCTTTTTTTGTGTCTCGTTTTCACATATTCCTGGTTAGTAACAAATGGAACGTTGCTACCCGTTTCAGAAGATTTATCAGCAATAGGTATACGAACGATTGATATACGAACGATTATTTTACCTGGAACTTAATTAGATGTAATTACCACCCGATTACACGCTGGTTTCAACTTGTTTGTCAGATGTATACGTAGATTGTAATTAAGTAAATAACGTACAAGCACTTAACGAATGTGTCATATAAACGTATACTTTTTTAATCGTCAGTTTGTACGATTATTACCCGTAGTAACTTCATCTATTAATTACTTACCGGTCAGTGCTAGTAAATCTTTATTCTCTTAAAAACATGAACTTACTTTACTTAAGTAACGCGCTTACCTGTAAGTACTAATTGATTTTTATTCACTACTACTACCGCTATGTAATATTTCGTAAAATTTATATTTTTTAATCTTTAATAATAAAAAAAAAAAATACTTTTCTCTCTCCCCAAAGCAGCCGCAAATCTATCAATCCGTTTCCGGAGTGACGCCAATTCACAGATAATGACGTTATGTAATAAAAAAAGAGAAAAAAAGCTCTTTTAATACGTGAGTTTTGTTCGGTTGAGTGCGGTGCACTGCGTAGTTGTTATATTAAATGATTATAGAGACTATTAGGCGCGTAGATGGCGATTGGTTTACGCTAGCTAATATTGAGGGCATACCCTGTCCAATATCGACACCTGTCATTTCCAGATAATGACAGCGCTATTCCCAGACTCCCCTTCACGTGATGCATATTACATTCTTCTCATATCGACCATGTCAGTTGACACTAACCCGTTGTTCGTCCTCTTACCTTTTATCCCATTTTACCTTTCGTCTATTATATATATATATATTTGTGTGTGTAAAAGATTAACACGTAACGTCTGTACGTTATTGTTAAATCTCTTTGCTTTGTTGTATAATGTCAGCGTTAAAATACTTATGTCATGTCTGTACCACTTACATTACTTAATATTGTAATTAAATAAATGATCTTCAAAGAAATCTCGATTTATCCACCTAATTAAATGTTGCATATAAAAAATGTACACTGAATAAATAAAATTAGAAAAAAATAATCTAGAAGCCCGAACGATGGATTCTATCCTTCTTGTTTGTTCTGTTATGAAATGTTTATTTAAAAACAAATCACGAAATTTGACAGCGTTATTCGTTTCCCGAGCGTTACGTAAAATATTTCATTTTGTACTAGCAAAATGGCGGGCCTTTCTTTTTAACCTCCGAAACTACCATTAGGTATAACTTCAGAGGATGTGATGAATGACAATTTTTGTACCGTGTGACAATGCCGTGCCTGAATGGGATTGGAACCCGAGACCTACGTATGAAAGACCGAGACGCTACCAAAAAAGGCGGGCCTATGGCCAAAATGTTACACGGTTTGTGTCTCGTTACGCATGATTTTGTTAAATGTTTTTGCCGATCGTAACTAAATTTAGCGCACCAGCAACAAAATCCTTTACAACGAAAAAATTCAAAATCCTAACATTTTTAGCCGTTTCTTGAGTTGAGATTTCTTAACTAGAGATTTCTTCTAACTCAAGCGTTTAATTTTCCAAATATAATTTTAGATAAACGTTCGTATCAAGAAGTACAAATCGTTCGAACGAATGAATCGTTGGTGCGCTGCGCTCAGACAACCGGCGCACCACCAGCTAAATTAAAAATATGAGCGCGTACAACAAACAAACCCACGCATCATCCTTTTTATGGGAAAAAATAATAATGGAATTTAGTAATTGTCGTATGGCATTTTTAAATGATTTTAACCGGTTTATTCTATTAAAAAAGTAGGGACCGATTATTTTAATCGACGATACACTTTTTGATTTTCATTAACTAGATTAGAGTTTTTCATATTACTACAGTTGTAGATTAATATGTTTGGAAAAAAAAATATTATCCTTTTTTTAGGAGAAAACTGGTCGAAATTAAAAAAAATTAAATTCCTGTAAAAGTTACATCGATCTAAACGGCAGGGAATAACATTTACACTTACGTGAGTGGTGAAACGCAATTACTCGTACTAACCCGATTCGATATAATATGTACAATCATTTGATCAATTTAATTGGAAGTGTTAAAAATGAGAATTTGTTTTTGTTTAATTATTTTTATTTTTCATTTTGAAATTAAAATTAAGGTAGATAAGCTCGTTTTTTTAAAAAAATAATTTTTTCAAAATTTTTTGATTAATGTCTTTCATCATTTGAAGTTCTTTTCCTTATTTAAAAATTATCTTGATTGTAGAATAAAAACGATTATAAAAGATAATAAATTATCAACTCGTTATGGCCTCTCTCAAGGGACTGTTCTTATCATGTGTATTGATTCTGATTTATCTTGATGATCTATTGCACTGAGACGTGCATAATATTTAAGTATTTTCATTTTCGAATGATACTGCACTAATTTTTAATGCAACATCGTGGAATTTAGTATACAAATTTGCAAAAAGAGGAATTTTTACTGTGAAATCGTCGCTGGATAAGCTCTATTTATCGCTAAACTGCAGTAAAACAAAATATATTACTTTCCCTCCTGATTCACTTTGAGCAATATTTTGAAAGATCCGTAGTTCATATTCTTGTTTTTGTGATGTGGCTACATGTAAGTTTCCGTGTAAGGTAAATTATATTTAATATCTGGGAGTTAGAGTGCATGAAAACTTGATATGGTACCGACGTATTAAATTTTTATGCGGGAAATTTAGATTTACGGTCTATAAATTTTGTAAGATAAGCAAAAATAATAGGATTTGATTACCTCTGAATGATTTATTTTGCTTTTGTGCAGTCTATTTTACAGTATGGGATCATTATAAGGGGCGATGCTGCTAATGGTTTTGTGATTGATATCTTTAAGAGTCCGAAAAGGATGAAAGGAGGGAGTCTTTATGATAAAGAGTCTGACAAGGATGTTCCCTATTCCCGTTACGTTTTAATCTTTGCATAGAACTAGCGGTTAATGATGTTAAAGAGAACAATTTAGATCCGAAGTAACAGTACAAGGTGAAAAGATAAAGATACTACGATTTGTCGATGATATAGTAATTCTAGCCGAGAGTAAAAAGGATTTAGAAGAAACAATGAGTGGCATAGATGAAGTCCTACGCAAGAACTACCTCATGAAAATAAACAAGAACAAAACGAAAGTAATGAAACGTAGAAATAATGAAGATGGACCACTGAATGTGAAGATAGGACGAGAAAAGATTACGGAGGAGTAGAATTACTAAAGATGGACGAAGCAGAAGCGATATAAAATGCCGAATAGCACAGCCGAAACGAGATTTCAGTCAGAAATATAATTTGTTTACATCAAAACTTAATTTAAATGTCAGGAAAAGATTTTTTAAAGTATATGTTAGGAGCGTCGCTTTATATGGATGTGAAACTTGGACGATCGGAGTACCCGAGAAGAAAAGTATAGAAGCTTTTGAAATGCGGTGCTATAGGAAAACGTTAAAAATCAGACGGGTGGATAAAGTGACAAATGAAGAGGTGTTGCGGTAAATCGATGAAGAAAGAAGCGTTTGGAAAAATATAGTTAAAAGAAGAGACAGACTTATAGGCCACATATTAAGCCATCCTGGAATAGTCGCTTTAATATTGAGGGTCAGGTAGAAGGGAAAAATTGTGCAGGCAGGCAACGTTTGGAATGTGGAAAACAAATTGTTAGGGATGTAGGATGTAGGGGGTATACCGAAATGAAACTACTAGCACTAGATAGGGAATCTTGGAGAGCTGCATCAAACCAGTCAAATGTGACTGAAGACAAAAAAAAAATCTGTAAGATACAAAAATTTATTATTAAAACAGTATAAACCGTATCTAACCGTCTGTTTTTTTATTTATTTTGTGAATGTTTTTATTTTTTTTATTTTGATGCCTGATTTAATCGGTTTATTGTTGGGACTTGATGGATTAGGACTGGTTTCTTATTGTTTAGTTATTTGTTATCAGAATGAAGTTTCTCTTTGTTTTGAATTAATTACTTTATTAGCTGAATGTATTGTTGGACAGATTTGCATAAAAAGATTAGATATACCTAGATACGAGGCTAACTGTTCTGAACTTAGCGCTTCTCGTAGGCGGTTGGAATACATAAGTTCAAAATTAATCGATGAGATTAATGAACGTAAAGTACTAAAAATTATGGAGAATTGGAGCAGAACAAACGTAATTTTTGAAACCGATGTAATATTACTTTACTGTGCTTGTGTTTTGTTAAATTTTTGTAATATATTTTATTGAGATATCGGTGCTACTTGATTACTTTGATTTATAAGAACATTTCTGACTGTGGCTCGCTGCCAGCGTTCAGGAGTTTCTTTTGTTGGCAGTTTCAACACTATTTTTATCACTGTTTAACCAAGGTTTCCTTATTTTCCTTTGTCGTAATAGATTTTAAATGTTCCTTCTAGGTGACTGTCTGTCTGTTTTCTTAATAAACTGTCGTTTGAATAAATTTAAAAAAAAGAGAGAATATTTTTTTCCTAATTTCACCGTATTTTCAGAATGACTTTTCCATTATTATTTAACTGTAGCGTTGTTTTTTAAAATAAATAGTTATTTTGTTATCAAAATGTTATATTTCCATATAATTATTATCCTAAAAATAAACAAACAACGTAATTGCATAATTGTACTTCAAGTGAATTAGAAATAGTAGATAGCGATATAATAATGTACAGTACTACCAACCGATGTGTAACTATCGTACTTCAGATTTATTTTTTTTCTTCTGAGAAATAAGTGGACTGAATCTGAGCCTCCTTTCTGTTCTATCTTAATCGTAGGTTACGAGACCACAATTACAGCATATTTACCACATCCTACCGGTTTCATACGTTACAATCTTTTAGTTTTTACCTTCCAAACGTCCTTCTATCGTCAAATGGCTTAACCTGGATGTCTTAATTTATCGGGCGATTCAAAAAGAACTTCACAAATTTAAAGCAAATAAAATTTTATTTAGATAACTTCCAGTATCGGTTGACGGTCTCATTTCATATCAAAACTCATCAAGTTTTGATTCACGTAGTTCATTAGTATCGATTCAGCCACCGGCGCTGTCAACAGTGTTTTTAAAAATTGATACATTTACTTTGCGGAACGTGCTCGGTGTGAGTTTTGGTTTCACGATTTGCAATCGGCAACTGTAGTAGAACATAATTTTCCTAGAGTACGGTAGGGAGCCTTCTAGTAGGCGTACAATTTACTCTAGGCACCAAACCTTCGTTGAGACAGTTTGTTCTGTTAAACATACAAAATCACCAATTCTCTGAAGCTGCTGTTGAAGAATTCAAAGAAAGCTTTGCACGTAGTCCGAAGAAATTAAGTTCGACTTGCGTCACGTGAGATTGGCATTCTACAAACGCCTGACACATACTCGTCAGGCAAACCATGCAAACCATTGCACTTGAAGCTGTACAAACTAACCGCGGTGCAATACATTATACAGATGACGACGAAGTTGCTCGACTGCAGTTCTGTGAAGAAATGATGGATAGAATTACAGACAACGATACATTTTTAGACGTAATCTATAATGATTAATTATAAGTCAACGTTTCACATCAGTGACCATATGAATACCCATAACTGCCGAATATGGGGTAGTGAAAACCCTCCTGAAATTTTGAAGCGCATTCAGGATACCCCTAAGGTCAATGTTTCTTGTGCCTTAAGCAAACAAAGACTGTACGGCCCGTTCTTCTTCCAGGAGGCAACCGTAAACGGTATCGTTTATCTGAACGCGCTTCAAAATTTTCTAATTCCTCAGTTAGACGATGTTCACCAAGATGGACCACATTACTATCAACAGCCTCACTACCGCCTAGAAGTCCGAGATTTTCTTGATACTTGATTTGAAGATCGGTATATCGATCATGAAGGTCCAGTTGCATGGCCACTTCGCTCCCCAGATTTGACTCTGCTAAATCTTATCTTGTGGCGGTTTCTTTAAAGATCGGGTTTACGTACCGCCTTTATTTGACTTTATCTTGCCAAGCTAAGACTTGGAATTAACGCAGCTTCAGAGGTAAAACACGATTTTCTGGCTACAGTCTGGAATGAAATCGACTTCAGGTTGGATGTATGTCGCATTACAAATGGAAGCCTTATCAAACCAAAGTGAATTTTGTGACAAACCTGATGTGATTATATATGAAATGAGAGCTCAACCGAACCTGTAAGTTATCTAATTAAAGTTTTATGTGCTTTTTAAGTTGTGAAGTCCTTTTTGAATCGCCCGGTGTTACGTAAATCACCAACCCGGTTCGACTCCTTACATCCATCTATCAGTTATCAATAATTTTTAAGATCCTCGTATAACACGATGTGTCTAAACGTTCTCTATTTTTTCCCTTTCTATTTTTACTGTTGTCACCTTTCATTATCCTAAAGCGGTACACTCTCCAGAAATATTTTCAAGAATCTGTTTCTAATTACGTATATCTAATGCAATCGACTTCGTTTTTCGATGTAAACTCTCCTTTGCTGTTTCAATCTGCTTTTGATTCCTGCATTAATTTGTTCATTTATTGTACTTTTATTCCCCAAATAGCAAAATTATCTCTTATCTTCTCTAAGAACAGAAAAAAACAACAGAAGTAGTAAAAAACTACGTTACGTAAAAAAGGTTACGGAACCCCAACGGTTCCGTAACTTTACTGGTTACACCCTTGATAGAATTTTATTTCAAATACGTCATAGGGATTTTAATTATTGATGACTTTTGTTTTGTAATATTTACAATAAAATTCCGGCAAAGGCCAAAATGTTAAGAAAAAATATTTAGGTCCGATCAAATGACGTTTTTACCTTAAAAATTATTCAAGGTGTATTACGAACTTCTCCCTGCACTTTCATAATCTATTCAACATCATAATAAACATACGACCTAAAATGCTTCGTTTGCAAGTTACCGCCGGTAAAAAATTTCGGTCGGATTTCAGCTACTCCGGGATATGAGGTTGTACTGAAATTTTTAGGACGTCGATTAAGTGACAGTATTATTGATTTCCTTATGATGTTGTCCTGAAAATGGAATCAAATCGGTCTCAGAACCATTTGCAGTAGTTTTTGTAAAATCTAGAATGAAAACCAATAAATTTAGGTAAAAAACCATGTTTTTTATGGTTGACGTACAATAACTTTGTTAACAAAGAAAACCTTAAAAACAAAGTTGTAGGGAATTTAATTCTGAACAAAACGGTGTAAGATAAGTTGAATAAAACAAAGAAAAGTTAGAAAAATTCTTATTTTGTTTAGAAACAGTACATTCTTTTTTGATGATGTGAAAGATTTGTAAAAAGAATATTTACTGTTAAAAATTTCTGTTAAAATTTTTTTAAAAAACTGCAAATTACACAACAATTGTAAAACAAAAATTACATAGGTAATATTTTTTTTTTTATTAATGACAGAAATACAAATTATTTGAAAAATTATTATTTCAAAGTCGGCAATAAAATAACAATAGTTGATCAACAATGCGCAATGCTGATTGGTCTTCAAATCTCTGTGTAATTTACTTAATATTATCGGTCCAGTCTATTTCTGAACGTACCATCGGTTATCGTTTTTAAACATTGTTGTAGCCGAGTTTTATTGAATTCATGTCAGTTTCTTTTATGAAATCATCGCCAAGAAGAAACGAGGAGGTAATTTGGCTTACAGTAAACTTAGTTTTGTTTAGCATATTAGGTTTATCTAATATGCGTACTAGATCTTTCGTTGTTGGCGACTGATTCGATGAACCCGCATGTAAGACAACATGAGAACAGCATCCTATTTGGAAGTTTACCGTAACCTTTTTCCTAGTAATATTGTATAAATATATTACGAGTATATATTTAAAGTTTTGAGAAATACAATTTATTAGGACATTTTTAGGGAGGGTATATATTTACCGGCCTCCGTGGCGCCTATGTTAGTGGTTCGGCCTTTCATCCAGAGGTCCCGGATTCGGATCCTGGTTAGGCGGGCATTTTAACCCACACAAAATTGCCATTTCGTCTCATCCCCTGAAGCAATATCTAACGGTGGTCCCGAGACAAAAAAAAAACGGGAAAATATAATTTACCTTTCCTACCGTTTAGTAAGTATATTGACTGGATGATAACTGAAAATAATAATCCTAAAATTTTCTCATTTCTCATACGTTTTTAGGTAGATTTCATAAAAATGCTACCTATTGTAACGAGTACTCTGATTCGACTTCCGGAAAATTTCGACATATCATCGCGTTTCGATCTCCCAGACCCCAAAACCACCGTCAGTTCTTTTTTGTGGACACGATGACTGCCGTAATTTGCGCCAATCACTTTCAAATTGATACATAAAATATACAACCCAAAATCTCGGTCGAGTTCGTTAATGGACAAAGTCGGACCACGGCAGTGGAAATGGGGGACTTTTTCGAAAAAAAACAAAATATCGCTATAACTTTCTTATTAAGTAAAATATCGAATTCGTTTAAAGTTCCTACTATTCTTTGGATAAGGGCGTAAACATATCTACGTAAAGTTTTTTTGATATCACCAACCATTGGCCCAGAGGGTGGAAAAAACGGGTTTCGAAGATAAAAAAAATGAAATCTCCCTAGTATTGAATCGGTTTAAAGCGGTCTTTAATACTCTAAACATCACCTAATACTTTTGTCTGAAATAATTTTTGATATGACCAACCCTTACGGCAAGGGATGACCAAAATGTTGCTGGACTTGTAAGACGGTGCTTGTCGTATGCTAAACACGTGAAACTGTTTTTCACATGCAACCGTTGTCCTATTGAGTAAATTTGAAGTTTTTCTTAACGTTAATGAGGAAATTTTTTATCCCGTACTTAGCACCGGTCAAATCTACCTCTGTCGTCCGGCGTGCCGAAAGGGATTTTTTTTTAGTATTTAATTTTATTACGTTTATTGTATCGGTAAAATTTATTTCTCTGCGGTTTTTAATTTTATGTGTGTCTGTACCGTTTCTTACGTACAATTTTATTATTTATTTCTTTAGAAACAACAGGCTGAAGCCCGATTAAAATTTCATAATGATGAATGAGTTTTTAGTGCGCATAGAAATCAACAAGCCTGACCGCGATTAGAACCTAGATCCTTCTAAATGAACAACAGGAACGCTAATATTCTGTCATAGAGGTCGTCGGATTCCCGTGATAAGAGGATTTCTTTGATTCTTTTTCAAAAAAAGAACCCTTGGTTTATAGGATAGCTGCTACACTTACTTTATACTTAGTTATACCGCTAAGTACTGTACTAGTACGTAGATATGCTACTAAGTAGTTATTTAGACTACTTTAGGAAGTAACTTAGTTATACTTTACAGGAAATATTGTGGCAACGACTAAGGTAAAATGATTTACGACATAGATAAAACGATCGGTATTTACGATCGATTTATCGCATATATTTATCGTGACCGTAGATTTTTTGATATACGGTTTGGGTTTGCAACCCGATATAGTATAATGTAGAGTATAATCCACCCCCTTAGTTAGGATAGTATAGTGGTTTTCCGATAATGAAGAACAAACATTCTGGTTTCGATGGACCGTGTTGACATTGGTATTTTCATTTTATCGTGGTTTCTCTTTTTTCAATAATCCCTCACCATTTTACTTCCTTTCTTTCTTTCTTGCCGGGTATTAATTCGTAGTTTTTTTTATTATGGCTTGGAAACCTACCGTTTTTTTTTTTTACTTTTTTAGACTTCCTTCATAATAAGATATGATTTTCTCTTAACTCTTTTTTTGACTTCTAAAAACAAACTTGAATAATTTTTTTTTTAAGAATTCGAATAATTTGTTTATCGATATATTTTTGTTCGTTTCTCAAACATGACCGTAAAACATTTTTATGAAATGGGAAAGTTTTATGCTGTATTTCAAAATTATTTTTTATTCTACAGGTTAAGTTCTATTTTTTGGTACTAAGATTTTTCTTAAAATGTTTTCTTTTTCTTTTCTTTTTTCAATTTTTTTTGTTTATCCTTTTCTGTTTTAGTTTTAAAAATTCCGTCGTAAAAGAATTTCGGGTTTAATTGCTATGTTATAATGATTTATTTTTATGTTTATGGAAATTAATTTTTTTGCCCTATACATTTCTCTAAGCCGTTGTTTGATTTTTTTTCTACTTTATAGTGTCCCACGAAGAGGTATACCCTTTTGATTTAGTATCACTCGCCCGTTCCTCCACCGATTCTATTGAGACATTACAGACCTTTTAACGAAAATTCTAAAAATGTTCCGTGAAAATTTCAAACTTCTACGACTTATAGAAACAAAAATGATGTCTTTCAAATAAAAACATCAATTTCAGATAAAGAACATTTTTTATTCGTTACAAAATAGTCTGTAAAATTGATTAAAAATAGGTTAATTAGAAAATGAAAACAACTCGTAAAATTATGATAAATTTTTTTACGAATTAATAATTCAAATTTTATTACTCAAATTCAAATCCATCAACAGCAACATTGGTAAAAAAACGGCATTTTTTCTGTAAATCCTAGAAGGTTGAAATTTTCACAGAACATTTTTAGAATTTTCTTTAAACGGTTTGTAGTTTCAATAAAAGCGGTGGGGGAATGGGCGAGCGATAATAAATCAAAAGCGTATACCTCTTCTTGGGACACTCAATATTTTTCAACTTTTTCTTTGTAAGTTCTTGACCCGATTTCGAGTTTAACGAAATCGGTTCGTGTTTTTATATTTGTCATAAATTTATTTTTTTTAATGTAAATTTTAATCCGTTTTTTCCGCTCTTTCTTTGAGAAGATAAAGTTATATTTCTACCGATTCCGTGGTTTGCGTTGGAAGTGACAAATCATTTACAAAAGCTAAACGTTTGACTTTGAATCCTGTTTTTTTTTTTTATTCCCAGAATTATGCGATGTATTTCTAATCGGTCCAACGGAAAATTCTAACGTCTAATTCTTTTTCCTAAAACCCTATCGAAAAGAATAGATAATAGTCTGGCTCGTTAAAATAATATATTAAACTACTACAATACCACAATATTAAAATATTTTGTTATTTTAATATCAGTGGCGCGGAAAAGTTTTATTAAAGTATCGTATTACGTAATATTTGTGTTAATTAGTTTTGATAGAATTATAAGCGAGAGTATAAATACGATAATTTTTCCTTATTATGTTGGTAATACGTAAACATTTTTAGTATGTTTTTTTTATACATTAAGATGTCGTATAATATGTAATAATGCATAATTACCTCGAGTGTCATAACGTAAACCGCTCTTTAAATACCTTACGATGGTATTATAAGAACGTACATGTCAATTTATATAAGTGTTTTTTTTCTTATCGATCGGTCGTTTTACTGATATGATAACAGCGGTTTTATGTAGGGCCTGTCACGTGATACATTTAAAAGCAATAATAATATCAAGAGCAGTAGTAGTGAAATTGTTTAACCTTACGTATAGATTCGTTTAAATAGGTGATTTCATTTTTTTACGTTGTACAGATTTTGTTGCTACTGTATTTTTTTTTGAATTGTTAATTATTTTTATCCGTTCTGTAAAATGAATTAGATGTGTTGTAAAATAAAAATAGATTTGTTCATCGGCTTTTATCGTGTAATATGAAATTACTTTTGTCGTGTTATACCAGTAATGTTATAGTCGACGATGATGTTTGGTGTTGATTTTGTTTTGCGCGATAATAATTTTTGTACGTTACAATAAAAATGGAAGAAGAATATTCGCAAGAAAAATGGAAAGTTAAAGCATTGTTCACGGTACGTTTTATAATTTATTTTTAAACAGATTTTTTCATTATAAGAAATGGGTTATTAATTATATTAAACGGTTTATTGTTTTGCTTTAAAACGCCATAAAAAACACTAACCTTGTCAATATTAATATATATTTATTACCCGTAAGTGTACATTTCTATAAATAATTATTATATCGTAGTAGGGCTCCTTTAAAAAAAACCTTTTCTAAATATAAATATATAGTCAGATATTTGTTTCCCGCCTAAGTATGAATGTAGACCCATATTTAGAAAATTTAATATGTTAATTGATTCGTGTTTTTTATTTATGGATGTGTAATGTTCGCTAAAAAGAATAAATAATCACTTATTCATAAAAAAATAACGATATCCACGTCCATTCAAAGCAGATGAAAGATCTTTTTTGTCTTAACTTTACGCTTGATTAATTTTGCTTCTGTTGCCGTTTTTTAAATAAATTACTGAACCGTTTAAAAATCTTTCTGACAAATGTATTTAAATACGTACAATTAAATCAATATTTTTTAGAGAAACAATTTTACACTTCGGAAAATTTTTAAATTACGCCAACAAAATAATTCTAAGAAACCGTAAATTTTCTGCATCCCGTTCAGTGTTTATATATATATATATATATATATATATAAATAATTATTATAAATAAATTCTAAATAAATAAATTATTCTAAAATAATTTTCATTAACGCCTTGGTAATTGTGAATTAGTTTGTAGTTATTTTTTTATATTTAATATCTTCATCTATTTACCGTAACATTATTTCACGTGTTTATATTTTAATTAATTTATATATATTTTAATTACATCTTCTTTTTTTTAATTTTACAATCGCTTGTGTATTTTTCTTTTCCGTCTAGATAGCGCTGTGTAGCTCTAGAAGGGAAAGTATTGTAATCGGTCTGATTTGGGCATATGTGTTTTTCATCGGATCTTTAGGCTTTGACATCTAAGGGACCGAAAAAACCGGAGGGAAATTTTCCGGATGTTAATGTTCGTATGTACGTGTGTTCGGTGTCGGCCTCCAAATCACTTTATATCTCTAGAATTACTGGACCGATTTTGACCAAACTCGGTCACATTATTGATATATACGGGACATTGATTCCATTAAATTTTCAACTTAGAAGGCGAACGGGGAGAGGCTGTAAAGCAAGGTCACCCTCAGTGTCTCGAGATTTGGCCTAATCAAGGTCATGTTTTTCTTAGACGCATTTGTTAACGATTAAACAATAACAATATTTGCAAAATCGCATCCCCTACCCCCCCACCCCAAATACTGTTGTAGTTGTTTTTATGTTGTGACGTCACAGATGGGCGGTAGAATTAAATAAATAAATAATATTTAAAGTTTAAAAAAGTAATTCGGGTCTTGATGTATCTCGAACTCGATCGCCCGGTCGACTCGGTACTTGGAGCGTTAAGCCTCGCGGCTACACCAGTCTGCCGACCGTTCAAGCGAAATTTGTTCTATGTAAGTTGTGAAATTTTGTTAATTTAGTTAATGCCGACCGTCGCGGTTTTAGCCGCGTGACGGAAATGTCCTGCAACTGCATTATCAGTTTTTTTATGCTGTTCTGATCAAGGATTTTACCACATATTCTCTTGATCCAACCAGGCAAATGTTGCGGCTGTTACTTTTCTAACCGTTAAGCAGCATATCTATCCGTTCCTGATGTAAACTATATAATGTATTCCCATACATCGACCGGAATATAAAAATTATTTCAAATAAAAGCCAGGTTTCTCGTTTTTGCGTTTCTTGTAGACATTCTTTTCTTTTTGTACAGTTTAAAATACAACAAACAGAAAAAAGTTCAAAAATAATTAAACGTAATCAAAATTATGTCAAAAACAACTAAATCGCCTAACGTTTATTATTAAAACGTAACGATAGTTTTACGACCACAACGAGTAGTATTTCAAATTATTTTTGGTAGTATTTAAAATGTTGCGACGTCGACGGGACGCCCTTGGCTAACAGCTCTGCGGTAGATTTTAAAGCGAGGGTGGACTGTACTTGTTCATAGGTGATGAATGAAGACAGCACCTTGTTAATTACTGAAGGATTGTTTAATTGTACGCCGTCTTGGCGGTTTAAAATAATTTTATAACATAACACTTTTAACTTGTAACTTAACGTTAAAGATAGCAAACATAAACTAAATAAAACTTAAAGTAATGTTCATCCGAACAAGAATTGAGAGTGTCCATCCGGACGCGACCGCCTTGGGTCAGTTATAAGTGCAGACTGGGGAAGACGCTACGTACAGTGCTCGAGGGAGCAGCTTGTGGCGTGATGGCTGGCTACCAAGTTTGCCGTGGGCACCCACGGCAAACTTGGTAGCCAGCCATCACGCCACCCGCTAGGCTTCAGCCATCCGTCGCAAGAGAGGGTGAAAACGTATCAGTACTAAAAACAACTTTTTGATTTTTATAAATTCACAATATTTTTCTGTCAAGTTTTGTTGGGGTTCAATTTACCACTAGTCTCATGAATGGTCGGCCATAGTCTGTACAAGACTATACCTCATTTACATTTCATTCATATCATCCTCATCGTTATTCCATTTTCCGGTGTGGAGGGGGGTTGCTACCTGTTCACCAGTTAAACAGATTCCAACCTACACATTAGTTTTGTTTTTAATCGATTATAAAAGTTTATTTGCTTTATTATTTTTCATAGACTTCATTGCATCTTTTGTCTCAGAAAATAAATTTCCTAAAAAAATTCTGATAATAAAATCTACTGATTTATTAGTCATTTAACAAACTTCTTGTACTTCTACTACAAAAAAAATTTGTTTTTGTCTCCGAATTTTTCTGTTTTACGTATGATATAATGAAAACTACGGGAGTTAACAATTCTGGGAGTTGTATTATTCGATTTTCCAGGTCAAAGAACATACTGTACCATCAGGTTTACTCCCTATGTACCACCTTAAAAATTTCAATATAACCTCATTTCTCCGGAGGAAATGATATACGGGCGAAATTCTTCGCTTGCCGTCACTCGAAAACAAATGGTTTTCGAACATATGTTTACATGATGTTATGTTTTATACGAACTTGTTTCCTTATTTTTCAAGCTCTAGAATTAGTTCCCAAATTATTTTCCTTTCCTCCTGAATCATTCTATTTATGGATTTGACATTGATGATAGAATTTTTTTTTTTGCTTTTAATTTTTGTTTTCGATTAGTAATCTATATTCTTGTGTTAATATTGACATTAAAATTGACTTTTCAAAATAATAAATAAATAAATTATATATATATATATATATATATATACTCCCAGATCGGGTTTACAATATAAGATTTACTTGTATGTCAACCCTTAAATAACTTTTCAATAGTTAAACATAGAAAAATTAAATTTAGTTAACGCTTCTACCTCGAAAAGATCTATTTTTCGTAGCGGTCTCATATCGAAAAATAAATCGTTTGAGGTAAGCGCATTTGCCAATATCAGAAATAACGGATTGGAAACGGGGAAGCTTTTTTTTAAAAAAAATAACAAAATATCGCTATAACGTTTTTATTAATATATCAAATTCGTTTAAAGTACCTCGTACTCTTCCGATAAGAGCCTTCAACTTATCTACGTACAATTTTTTGATATCACCAACCATTGGCACAGGGGGTGGAAAAAATGGGGTTACGGAAACAAAAAAAATTCATACCTATTACGGGAGAATAGGCAAAGTATCGAATCGGTTTAAAGCGGTCGTTAGTCCTGTAAACATTACCTAAATCTTTTATGTGAAGCAATTTTTGATATGACACCAACCCTTATGAAAAGGGATGACCAAAATGTTGGTGGAATTATAAGGTGGGGTTTGTTGTACACTAAACATGTGAAACTTTTTTTATATGCGGCATTGTCGTATTGAGTAAATTAAAAATTTTTCTTAACGTTAAGTGGACACCTTTTTAACACCGGTGAAATTTACCTCCGCCTTCCTGAATGCCCGTAAGGGGTTTTTTACATTATTTATCTACATTCCTTTTTTTATCAAAATGCAGGCTTCTCGCTTTTGCGTTTCTTGTAGATTAGCAATTATCTTCATACAACCATAATTATTTTTTAGACATATTTTAAATTGAATGTTAATCGTATAAAATATAATGATTGTCAAATCTTTTTTCAAATGAAAACTTTTTATAACTTTCTCTTATTCCTTTTAATTTTTTAATTCTTTCCTGTAATCATTATTTTAGTGCTTTTAATTTTTAAATACTTACCTCGTATCAATATATAGATTAACTATCTCAAAATTGATTAAATGTAATAATTTGTATCTATTTATATTACAAGTTGACGGACATTCTTTCCCAGCCGCACCGATCGCTGTTAATAATATTGGATATGTAACGCCAATTAGTTTAATTAAATTGGTATTAGTAGTCGGACGCCGAATGTATATTAACATTTCGTATTATTTAAATTTAATTAAACAATTGATATATGATTAATAAACTAGTTAATTTGTAATTAACATTTCTATTTATACGTTAATGTTTTTTAATTTTTGCTTCCGATTAGCAATCGAATTTTTATGCCTAAACCGATAATAGAATTAGGGAATTTCTTTTTTTTTATGTCTATTTGGTGTAAATAGATTGTTATGGCCATCCTTTAATAACTTTTCAACGGTAAAACATAGAGAAACGAAATGTAACAAATGTACCTGCCTCGAAACTATCTATTTTTCGGTAGCGGGCTCATATCCTACCTTCCTGGTGGGTCTAGCGGTGAGCTCGTCATCGCAAATCAGCCGATTTCGAAGTCGAGAGTTCTAAGCTTCAAATCCTAGTAAAGGCAGTTACTTTTATACGGATTTGAATACTAGATCGTGGATACCGGTGTTCTTTGGCGGTTGGGTTTCAATTAACCACACATCTCAGGAACGGTCCACCTGAGACTGTTAGAGACTACGCTTCATTTACATTCGTACATATTATCCTCATTCATTCTCTAAAGTAATACTTTACGGTGGTTTCGGAGGTTAAGCAGAAAAAGAGCGGTCTTATATAAAAAAATAAATCGCTTTTTACTTTCCCGTCTAGATAGCGCTGTAGCTCTAGAAGAGAAAGTATTAATTATGTAATCGGTCCAATTTGGGCATTTGCGGTTTTCACCGGATCTTGACGTTTTGACACCAAAGGAACCCAAAAAACCAGATGGAAATTTTCCTGGTGTTAATGTTCGTACGTCTGTGCTCGGTGTTGGCCTCTAAATCACCTTATATCTCCAGAATTACTGGGTCGATTTTTACCAAACTTTTTCAGACCGTTTCTATGTACGGGACATTGATGCCGTTATATTTTCAACTTAAAAAGCTCAAGGGGGTGAGGCTGTAGAACAAGGTCATATTTCTAGATTTCGCCTAATTAAGGTCATATTCTTTTCTTCGGCGTATTTGTTAACGATTAAAAAATAATATTAGCAAAATCGCACCTCCATCCCAAAAAAAATTGTTGTTGTCGTCTGCTGTATTGTGACGTCACAGGTGAGTGGTACAATTAAATAAATTAATAACATTTCAAGTGTAAAAACGTAACTACGTCTGGCCGTGTCTCGAACTCGATCGCCCGGTTGATTCGGTACCTGGTGCGATAAGCCTCGCGGCTACACCGGCTACCGATCGTACATGCGAAACGTGCTTGTTGGATGTAAGTTTTGAAATTAGTTTAGTTAGTTCCGACCGTTCCCGCTAGTACTGTCACACCCTCGCGAATTAAATACACTATGCGCGCGCATTTTAGTTAATTAAATAAACAAAAAAATAATATATTTAAATAAAACGATAAATGTTTTAAGTTAAGTTGTATATGTAAGCCGTGCATCAGAAATAATCCACAGTTACTGTATTACAGTACGGTAACCGTATTGTCAGTTTTTTTTAAGGTAAGTGTTTTTACTATATTTTATTTGTTTTGTTTTCGTTTTCTTTATTGTTGAGCGGTTATTTAAGAGGTTCCGTAGAAAATTTGTGAAACTAGATATGAAAAACATTAAACGGCCGACACTTTGGTTAGGGGTTTCGTGGCCCCACATTTTTTACCTTAAAATGTGTGTTCTTCGTTGCTCTTCAGAAGGATGCGTCATAATCTGACCCTTTCCATTACCCGTCAATTACTCCATCGATTATTTAAATTGTTTGTATTTATAAAATCATATCTTCTATTAAAAACCTCTTTAAAGAAACTCAGTTTTACATTATATTAAATCCTGAACTTTGTTTGCTTCATTTACTTATGAATTCCAATTAATTTGGAGCGCAGAACTTCATAAACGTGTAAAACATTGTTAACCTTATATATTTATCTATACAGATGTTTCATTGTACAGCCTTTAATTTTTTTTATTTCTATTAAACGTTCGAGTTTCCCGGAAGTTTTAATGGAAATGTTTTTTGTATAACAAACTTTTTTCCATCTCGTTGTTAATTAAAGTTATGAAACTCTTTGCTTAACGTAATTTTTTTCTTTTGTTAAAAAACAATTCTGAATCGTTCATTTGATTGATTTATCCCTTTCTTTTTTGTAATAGTCTTTTATTCTTAACTAATTTATTACATTCTACGTCATTGATTCTCAAACATTTTCTCCTACCGCCCGCGTTGAGAATCAAAAATTCTCTACCGTCCCCAAAAATTTTTTAATTTAGAATATGTTAAAAATAATAATTGTTATTACTGTTTTTAAGATGTTCATAAAAACAGCTGCTGCGGCTATTGTTTTTAAAAGTGGCATATCTTGTTTCTGACTTGAAATATACATTTTAAATGAGAGCAGCTAAAACGCATATTTAGTCTTATTTGGAAGTTATTCCAAAATCAGTCTTGCTTAGTTATCTGGAAGAGTTTTATTAAAATTGCTTTAAAAAAAAATTAAAATCGTGTATATATATTTACGAGGTGTGATCAAAAATACGGTGAATGAATTTTTATAGCGGCAACTGCCGACGCTACATCCGTATGCTGTAATTTGTCCAATAGCGTGATCAACTGAGACAGGCAGGGACAAAATTTAACACGTTCGAGCTTGCCAGTCAACTGCCAGAGCCGCTAGAGTGAGGTTGTGTTTATCGTGTCTGTCGCGCAACATGGATTTTGAACAACGCATTAACATTAAGATTTGTTTTAAGTTGCAAAAGAGTGCCAAAGAAGCTCACGAAATGTTAGAACCGGTGTACGGCGATAATGCGGTAACTTTGAAGACTGTGTACAAGTGGTATGACCGATTTAAAAACGGATATGAGTCTGTTGAAGACGAGCAGCGTGCAGGACGTCCAGTAACCTCAAAGAGAGTTGAAAATGTGCAAAAAGTGGAAACAATGGTTCGTTCAAACAGGCGAATGACTATTTGAGAGCTATCGGAAGACTTTAACATCTCGTACGGATCCGTTCAAAGCATTTTAATTAATGAATTGGAAATGAGACGAGCGAGTGCAAAATTTGTTCCCAGACTTTTGAGTGATGAATAGAAGGAAAATCGTGTGTCAATTTGCACGGAGTTGAAGAGTCGTCTTCATGCAGATCCGGACTTCATGGCCAAAATTGTAACTGGAGATGAAAGTTGAGTGTATGGCTATGACCCTGAGACCAAAATGCAGAGTTCATCTCCTCGCCCTAAAAAGGCACGTCAGTCAAAATCCAACGTGAAGGTCATGCTCGTTGTTTTTTTCGATAGTGAGGGCATAGTGCGATCAGAGTTCATTCCAAGGGGAACAACTGTAAACTCTGAATTTTATAAGGGTGTACTGCAACGTTTGCGAAACGACGTACGAAGAAAGCGACCAGAAAAATGGACCAATGACTGGCTTCCTTCTTCACCACGACAACGCGCCGTGTCACACCTCGCTTCTCATTCGCGAGTTTTGGCCCTTCTCATTTGGCGAGTTTTTGGTCATTCGAGAGTTACTTCAAAATTTCCCGTTAAGGAAATTTTGTAGTAACTCTCACAAAAGTAAAAAAAAAAAAATGTATTGTTGAAAACAAAAATTAAATTACACGCCATTAAGTATTCCGACACAAAAAATTTCAATCTGTAAAAACAATGTCCATAAGATGAACGGATGCATTCCTGGAAGCGAATGCTGAGATTCTGCGTGGGACTTTGAAACCCTCCCTTGGGAATTCATGGGACCACGTAGTCTGACGGTTTCAGTTCCCGCACGACTTGGATTTTTTAAGGTGAACCCTCAAATTACTGTGGAGTATTCGGCGGACTGTTGTTCGGTTTAGGTTCGATGCTGCTGCGCGTTTCCTTGCCGATCGAGGCCCGAATCCTTCAATGTTTTCTGGGGTTCATTGACCTTCTGTTGGTTTATTTTTTTAGAGCCGAACCCGTGTCTTGACGGCGTGGGAAGATGGAAGTGGACCATGACGTCGCTATTCCCGTTGAGCACCGTTCTCGTAAAATGCCTTGACGACAAACGCCCGTTGCGTACAGATCACTCACCGGTTCACGATTATTAAACGGCAGATAGTTGTGCACAGAAGAATGCCACTCCCACCTCCCACCTTCTTTGAATATTTTTTCAATTAATGAATACATTTATGTAAATAATGGACTGTGTAATAAACAAGTTTTAAATCCGCTAAAAATTAAAAAACACGACTCCTAAAAAAAAAAAAAAAAATAGGAAGTCCGGCCAGTGCACATCATTACACGATAGTGTAATGTAGAAGTGCGGAGCCCCTAAATGTTGGGCCATTGCAATTAAATCTGTAAAGGCTTTATGCCAATACGACCGAGTCCCTGAAATATTACGCATTACAAGGTAAAAGTTTTGAAAACATTATTAGGCTCAACTCCATTTTGGTGTAACGACCGCAAACAGAAACATTTTTCTATTTTTCTGACCTTTAGTAACTCTATTTAGTTGAGAGGGCGGAAAACAGATGCTCGTCGGTTTGTAAACTTTCGTTATTCAATACCCTAGATCGGAAGTAGTCAAGTAGAGTTACGGGCGCTGATATGTATTCTCTGAACCCATTCCTACCGTCTGGAAAGAGTTTGATCCCTGTGCCGATTCGTCTCGTCTTTGTTCTCTTATAACGGTGATGGGAGGGGCTGATTTACTCTTTAACTGATAAATAGGTTTCGAACGATCGTCGGTAACATCTGGTAAAATAGAGTTCATATTTGATATATCGGTGTCAATTGGGATTATACTACCGGTAATGATTTTATCGCCACCGCATTCGTTCTCGTAATCCTCATCGTTTGAACGACTTGTGCTTGCGTTTAGCGGCGGTAGAAACAGGGCTATTTGCCGTCACAAACGAATCAGACACTGCACCGATGGAAAATTGCAGATCTCATGCTTTCCGCACTTGTCGGCACAGCGACAAGTCTGTTGCGAAACGGATCGGCATCGACTTTACTTTTTCACCCTCATAGAAATGACCCCTTTTCACCCTTTTGTTCATAGAAATCAGCATTATAATTAAATATAGCGACTGAGTATCGGTTTTGATAGGTCACGGTCCCGCGCTCAAGGTTCTGGAAAAAATGCTCGACGCTCGATTCTATAAATTGCTAAAGTAGTCCTCTGGTAATTCTTCAGGCGCAGTGGGCTTGATAAGTCCATTAACTACATACAATTGTACTTGTATGACGATTGCATGTTCACTGACAATCGCCCAGGAGCAAAAATTGTTCGGTATTCGGGTAGTCTGGCCAATCTATATAGTTCACCAAACATTGCAAAAAGTAACTATCACCAGTTAGCGAAACTCTGTCCAATTCTGATGATGACCGTTCGGGCAGAGGCGGTTGCGGCTACCTCGGTTAAACCGCCACTTACTATAAACTTCCCGTTGCCTATAACTTGTTTCATTTCGTTTGACGTAGTGATTTATTTCTTGGTGACCGATTGCAAGATCGCTTCGAATATTTCGTCACTGTTCGTTTTGAAATCAACTCGCCAAATTACCGTACTAGTGATTGTTACGCAAGAGCCACCAAAGCACCTTTTTTATTTTAATAGAATCGACGCGATACAGTTCGCCACCTTTTCTTTCTTTTTCCTGTTTAGCCTCCGGTAACTACCGTTTAGATAATACTTCAGAGGATGAATGAGGATGATATGTATGAGTGTGAATGAAGTGTAGTCTTGTACATTCTCGGTTCGACCGTTCCTGAGATGTGTGGTTAATTGAAACCTGACCGCCAAAGAACACCGGTATCCACGATCTAGTATTCAAATCCGTGTAAAAATAGCTGGCTTTACTAGGACTTGAACGCTGGATCTCTCGACTTCCAAATCAGCTGATTTGGGAAGACGCGTTCACCACTAGACCGACCCGGTGGGTCGCAGTTCGCCACCTAGCGGTCGAAGTCGGAACCTTCTGTGTACGGTTTTTGAAATTCGCATTTAATTTTCTAATGAGCGCGTTAGGCGTGCGGGTGACAAACACTTGCGCTTTAATATAGGATAATTAAAGACCGTGCGGGTGGCAATTTTATATTTAGCATTTGTATATAGCATAATTTTTTCTCGAATTTTTTAAATTTATTTGTACATATATATATATATATATACATATATTTGTACATATATATTTACAGAATCTGTAATACTCGCGGCAACGTAAGGATTCCAGCAGGAGGTCATGCATTTAAATCGGTTCAGCCGTTGAGTTGCTACGGAGAAGCAAACATAACAGCATACTCGCTAAGTATAATACACTCCTTTCTGGGCAGTCGTGTAATAAAAACTAGCGTTGATAATAGATATAATCATAAAGACGTAATTTTCAAAGTAAAAAAAAAACAATTCTGCATTACAACGTATTGTTTGTTATTGCTCTTTTAAAATGTAATAAAAAGAAAAATGTTAATTAGCAATTAAATGCTTATTATAATAAGACTACAAGCTCATTATAATAAGACCACAAGCACGCTTATTATAATGACCACAAGTATTAAGTTTTTATTGCATCACACGTGTAACTAGTCTAGTATCAACGTTTGTATGCCGTAATTTATTATGTATGTTTAGATATTATATTTTTAATATTACACGAAGTGTACTGAAGAGTCCTGATTCCGAGGATCAAGCGGGTGTTTGTTAAAAAGTTTGCGTGCTCAGACCGGCATTGTTAGCTACTCAGCGGATCTCTACAGTTATACTTACTATATGTGCAAACTTCATTCATATCGTACGATCGGTCAATATCGAACGGGTTTGAATAATTTACTGTGTATGTTTTCTTAGCGCATCGCGTAATAATATCGTCAGAAATACGATTCCAAATAATATATTATTGAAAAAGTTTTGGAAAACAATTTTCATAAAATCATCGCCATCTCCAAAACTTTATTAATTTGTAAACTTTAGTTTATCTATTTTGTTCTTTTGGGTAGAGCGTACCGTTGTATAGAACATTTTAAGGCGTAATGTATAATTTATATAAATTTATGTACTCTATATGTATTTACCGGCCTGCGAATTCGCTCGACTGAATTTTGGATTTGTCTAACTTTTTTAGCGGATATGTTGGCAAATTGGCCTGTTTACGTTAAATTATTATAAATCTTGAATATATGAAGTTTTTAAATTTCATATAAAATTTTCGGCCAGTACCCCCAAATTGGTTTTTTGAAAAACCGTGAAACTTACTTGTTTTTCTTTTTAAAGAAAAGTCTAAATACCAATTTTCACGTGTCGTACACCTTCGATTTTATTATCGTGAAAACTTTTACCATCAACCGAATTGGATTTTTAGAAAATGTAAAATACGAATATTTTTACTCTCGAAGGGGGTTTCTAACGCTAATTTATACGGCTATGACACCTTCGGTTTATGAGATATAAACTTTTCATTAAAAAATTGGTCTTTCCCTTTTCATCCCCCCTTACGTATGAACGGAATTTTCCAAAATCCTTCCTTAATTCATTCCATCCCCGTCTTCTCCATCGCTCTTATTTCACTTCGTACATAATATTTGTTTAATCTCTTCCTTAACTCTTAAGTCCAGATTTTTACTACATTAATACCTCTTCTTATTGAAGGCTTCGCCGTTCTCTCTTTTACTTTCACCGGGCTCTTCTTACCCTTTGTTACTATAGTATCAAAATATATGTAATTTTTTACTTTTTCTATTCTTCCTTCGTTTGTTCTTACCGTTACTCCACTTTACTATTTACTTCATTTACTTTAGTTTTTCCGGTATTTCTTTTCATTCCTTCCTCCAGGACCGTTAACAATCGATAAAGCGCATGTGTGCCATCACCAAGAAATACCATATCATGAGCAAACCTATGCGTCCTATTTTCCGATCGTCCTTTATTTATTATTTCTTCCTTTTCTTCCGATACATTCCTTATCGTATCTTTAACTTAAATTTTGTACAGTGACTGAGAGGCACCATCCTCGCCTAACACCTCGATTTAGACCCATCCGTTCAGTTATAGTCTAATTTATTTCCATCGCGGTTGTTTGTCTCGTGTATAATTCTTTAATTTCTTTCGTCTTTCGATTCTACATTTTCTTCCGTTTGGTTCTATCAAGTGCCTTCTCTAAATCTATGAAACGCAAGACTCATTCTTGTTCCTCTTGCTAAAAATCTCTCTCCAACCATCCTCAGTAGCCCGACAGCACCTCTGGTTATTTTTTCCTTCCTTAACCCTAACCGTTCGTCTCTTGCATTCTCTTCCGCTATTATTATTATTTTTAACACCAAATAAATTTTATGTATTTAGATAATTATTATTATTTATTTATTAATATAGTAACAGCTGATTGATGCCCGATAATAGTTACTACGAAGCGCGGTAATGAATTTTGTTGTGAACGAAAAATACGTAGTCCGACTAGGATTCGAAACCGATACTTCCGGATGGAAGGCGGAAAGGTAACCGACCGATCCGTTACGATGATCGGCAAATAAGCTACTTGTTATTGTGATGCCGGTCACAGTATATTAATTCCACCGTATAAATAATTGATATTTGTTTTAATTTTGCTGTCGTATTACGCTAATTAAAATGCAATTATAATCTCTATATATGTTATATGAATATTAATTATTGGAATTTGAATTTAAAGTAAATAACTTACAACGGTAAATTTATCTAAAAACCGTAGTAAACAATTTATCTATAAACTGTACATCTGTTGGGAAATTTACAATGTTTTTTAGCCGCATTAAAATAGATTGTCTTTTATTATTATTATTAAACCTATAGAGAATTTTTGATGTAGTAATATCGACAATATACAGTGCGGGCTAAAAATCCCTTTTAAATATTAATAGAGTTGTACAGTTAGACGTGTAGTTAAAAATTGTTATGAATACAAAACAATAAAAAAAAAACGGTTCTGTACTATTGTTCAGCAGATTGACTCTTTATTTTTATTTCCCGCCATAAGCTGAGTCCTGCGCATGACACTTCGATAAGTGCGGGCACGACGTGAGTCTCGAGTTAAACCGCGACGTATACAAGTGATTTCACCGTTGAGGAGCGTTTGGTGGCTTCTGTACGGGTTCACGAACGTCAGAACACAAAGAAGACAACGACAGATACTTTAAGGGATTTCGCTGTGCGGCGTTCAAGTCCTAGTAAAGCCAGCTATTTTTACACGGATTTGAATACCGGATCGTGGATACCGGTGTTCTTTGGCGGTCAGGTTTCAATTAACCACACATCTCAGGAACGGTCGACCTGAGACTGTACAAGACTACACTTAATTTACACTCGTACATATCATTCTCATTCATCCTCTGAAAGCATTATCTGAAAGGTAATTACCGAAAGCTAAACAGGAAAAAGAAAGAAGGGATAACGGCAGAACATTTGCTTGGACCGTTTTTCGTTGACGGTTTTGTGAACTAGCACAACTATCTTCATATGATTAAGACGTGGCTGGTTCCAGAATTAAAGGCAAGAGGAATAGTTACTCTGGCATCGTTAAACTTCAACAAGACGGCGCTTCACCGCATTTTGCTTCGAGTGTCCGCACACGGCTAAATGAACTGTTTCCAAACCGATAAATGAACCTTGAACCTTCGGAACAATGTTATTGATAGTAAATGTTAATGTTAACCAGACGTAATAGTTGAAATATACTGTTTTTTATATCCATAACAATGTTTGTATACATATCTAACTGTACTACGCTATTAACATGTAAAGGGAGTTTTCGCCTAGTCTGTATATTAAAGTGGCCTAATATACCCACCGCTTGTGCTTGAGTGTGGTGTCTGTGTTTAGTTTGTTTTCGTATATACATGAAAATAAATTTTTTGTGTGATGGTGTGACATGATGGAGTGAGATTTCAGTAATAGAAAAGCGATTCCTGTTTAGTTTGTTGAATATATTTCATGGATTTATAATGTAATTGCTTTGCTGTTAGCAGCATTTCAATCAGTAATCCATATACTCTCTCTCGTTCTCTTTTGTATTGTTATGATTACTATTATTATTATTAATATAAGCAGCAGTAAATGTATTGCGTGTGATAGTCTTCTATTATACTTGTCGAGATTCTGATGTATTTTAGGCAATCAGTGTTGTGTTTTAGCATATGTAAAATTATTAGTCTCTCAAATCTAAATTTTATTTTTTTATTTGTTTTGTTTTCTATTTTACTAAAAATATATCTTATTATAAAAATCAATTTATTTAATCGAATTAAAATTTAAAACTTAATTAAAAATTAATATTACTTTCCCGGCAAACAGAGCTGGAATAGCTATATTATACGGGAAAGAATTGTGATCATGTTAAAAATAGGGTATCGGGTTGTTATGCAAATCTTTACGTTTTGGGTCCAACTAGTTCGTCTACACCATTCCACCGGGTTGGTTTAGTGGTGAACGCGTCTTCGCAGATCAGCTGATATCGAAGAGATCCAACGTTCAAATCCTAGTAAAGGCTTTATACGGATTTGAATACCAGATCGTGGATACCGGTGTTCTTTGGTGGTTGGATTTCAATTAACCGCACATCTCAGAAACGGTCGACCTGAGACTGTACAAGACTACACTTCATTTACATTCATACATATCATACTCTAAAGTAATGCAGTACGGTGGTTCCGGAGGCTATGTACCGTAGGTAATATAAACTGGTTTGTGTGTATGTGTGTATAAATAACTTAAAAAAGATTGGAAAAAAAAAATTAACCTATATTAAACAGCAATGTTTGTCAGCAACCTTTTTTTTGGCAGTCATGTTTTTCAATTTTTAATATTTATTTTTTGTTTTGGTATTTATTTATTTATTTAACTGTATATCATAAATTATAAATAAATATTTTTATATAAAAATGTGAAAAAAAGAATTCATAATTTTGATTAATTTCACCAGGGTAGCCGGAAAAGTTATGCAATTCATCGCGGCTTTTTATGCAAGGTAAAAATATAGTAAACGGTTATATATTAACGAAATTTGGTTTTATTGTATAAATAGGATAATATGTAAAACTAGTAACTGTATTCTACAGATAATAATAACGTTATCTGAAAAAATAATTACATGTTTATTAAAGATTTTTTTTTTAAAGGTTAATAGGTTTGTACAGTACGTTTCTTACACTGTGATCTGTTATGTAACCTTTTTTTAGAATTTTTTTAAGTTTATTTTTATATTTTGTGTTAAATTAAAAAGTTAAAGAAGTAAAACCGAACAGATAATATTTTGTTATTTGTTGCACGAGTTATTCACGCGCAGTTCTTTCCTAACTAGTTTAATAGAAATTTGATTCGTGTACTATTCGTGAATAAAAATATATAAAATTTGATAATTTAAATCCCCTACTATTTTTTTAAAGTTTATTCGCAGTGATGTTTAATAACGGTGAAATAAAGACAATTCTGATTTTCATAGATGTTAGAAAAAGCATATGTATTTAGCCGGAAGAAAGAGTTATTTTTGTACGTACAATTTTTATAGTTAGATAGGAAGCGGTTGGTCGGATAGAGATAACCGTTTCGTTCAGCGTTAGACTACAGAGATATTCTGGAGTCATATATTTCAAACGGATTAGTTTACTGTATTTTAAAACCTAGAGCGAAAGTGCAAAAGAGAAAACGTTAAGTATAATAAAGTTTAACTGGATTCGAATATATCAACAGAATTATTTTTTAATACGTTCCGGTATCGGCAATTTAAAATTAAATTATTATATTTGTCTGAACGTGGATTTAGTGCTGTAGCAACTTTGCTAACAAAAGCAAAAAAATCGGCTGCATGTTACCGAACGCGGCAACTTACGGCTGTTTTTAAATAAATTCGAGCCTGATATTAACAAACCGGTTAAAGCACATCAGATTCATCCTTCGCATTAATGTAAGTGTAATTTTTCAGTCGAATGCTTTGTTTTAATCGTATTATTATTTTGAATATCGTATCACTATCGTTCTTATGTAACCATATAGATACGATTATAATTTTTTTGAAAGCAATTTTTATAAAAATACTTCCAAATATGATTAAATATACGTTTTAATTGCTCTTATTAAAATGTTAGTTTCAACTCAGAAATCGGAAAAGCCGCGTTTAAAAACAATAATTGTAGTCGCTGTTTTTAAGAGCGCTTCCTAAAAACAGCAATTGTAATTATTATTTTTAACAGACGGTAAGTTTAAAAATTTTTGGGGCGCTAGAAAATGTTATTTTCTCAGTGCGGGCGATGGGTGAAAAAGTTTGAGAATCAGCGGTCTAGAAGTAATCCTTTCACGTCTGTATGCGAGGCGTTCTGAAAAGTTCAACGGAAGCGAAGTGATTTTATAATGCAAAATTATTTCACGATTTCGGCGTAAACGTGGCTGAAAATTACGAGCGATACGCAGCCGTCAAGTTTTGTTTCCTTTTTGGAACAAAACGTGGCTGAGATGATTCAGAAAGGTTATAAAAAATCTCATTGTATTACTGAAGGCAATCGGCCTCGGTTTCCTCAACGCTGCTTTCTTTTTTCTTGATCGCTATTTTTTCCAGGGCTCCTTATATATATATCCTTCGACCACCGCTTTCTGTGTCTTCCCCTTTTTCTATCCCTACAGAAGATATATCTTTGTAAGCGAGATTGTGGCATTCTCAAAAAACACCCGAGTCGACTGACACTCGATTTAATTAATCGCAGTCTTAGCTATGAATTTTTTATAATACTTATGTTCTTTCACCGATCCGTAAACGCATCGATAAACGTCTCTTTTTATTAAGTTTCATTACAAAATTTTAATTTATCTTAATCTTACCGTTTTCAACCGCTTTTTAAAATTAATAGCTTTTAGGGATCCGTGTGAGATTTACAAAAAAAAATATGCCGTTTTAATTATCCGATAATTATTCTTTTTTCATTTACCTTGACTAATTTGGAGATTTTGTTTTATATTAAACTTATTCTTTCGATTAAACAATATTTCTCCGTGGCGTAGTTGCAAGATCCCGGGTTCGAATCCCGGTCGGATATGTAATTTTTCGTTACTTTACAAATAAAACAATAATTAATTTCAATACAGAACGGGTTTTTTAAAAAAATTAAATTTTTAAATTTTCGTATTTTCTCTTTGATAAGATGAATAAAAAGATATTTATAGTTACTAGAAAAAATAATTTTTACGAAGGCGTAAAAAAAAAGAAAACAAATAGTAAGCGTTTTTTAAAGTAACTGCTACAGTAATTGCTGTTCAAAGGAAAGTATTGCAATGACTACATAAAAAGGATACATTAAATACCTGCTCTGTAGAATACATGGCGCCGAAGAGTTCTTTTTAATAGAATAACCAGTTACTTCTCCTCGACCTACATAAAATTAGTAATCAGATTTTTTATTTTCAAATCGCTTAATCATTTTCGTAAAAAAAAATGGTTGTCTTTATTTTCTAATTCTAAAGAAACTGCATCCGCAGTTTTTTCAAAAAAGGGTCCTCTTACTCGTCGCCTTGAAACCGCACACCGTCGGGTGTAGGGGAAATTCAAAGGAAATCCTCGTGTTTTCAGTAGCCAAGACCGGTATTTCCAACTACTAACATACTCCTCAAGGTGAAACCACCTGCATTTATGAATAATACTTGATTTTAATTACTAGTTTTGCGTCTAATGAAATTCTTGAACCGTTGTCAGTAATGCACCAACCCTTTCGGCATAATCAATATTAGTTGAAAACTCACGGGTCAAGTTTCTCATTTGATAAAAAATTAAAATAAATCACGGAAGGTCTTCTTTCTTTTACAAACCCGTTAGTTTACGAAGAATTCCAAAAAAAAAAAAAAAAAAAAATAGTAACAGAAGAATTCGGAAAAAGGCCTTTGAGTAAGTTAAAAAAAGCTGACGACAGCTTGTAGGATTTTTTTTTAGATTTGTATTCTGTTATGTAAATTTCATTATACTTCATTTTTTCCAAAATTTAAAACAAAAAAGCTCACACAGTTGTAGTAGTTTCCCGTCACGCAGCTAAAGCCGTGTTTCGTGAAAGTCCTACAGCTGTGGGTTGTTTCAGATGCACGGCTTACACACGCGCGCACGCACACATACATACACACACACACACACTCACTTTAGAATATTTATCATTTCATTTAAATATAATATATTTTCGGTTATTTAATTCAAAATTCTAACTAAATCGGCCGCACGTACCGTGTTTATTCAGTCGGGTGTGGCGGTACTAGCAACGACGCTTTAGAATTAACTAAAAAAATGTAATTTCACAATTTACATAGAAAAAATTTCACTAGTACGGGCGTCAGACAAATGTAGCCGCGAGGCTTAACGCATCAGTTACCGAGACGACCGGGGGATCGAGTTCGAGACCCAGCCAGAACGAGTTCTTTTTTAGCACTTTAAATATTATTCGTTTATTTCATTCCACCGCTCACCTGTGACGTCACAACATAGCAGGCGACTACAGCAGCCGTACGTCAGTGCTAACTAGTGCTCTTTGTGGTAAGAGGGGGTACTAATGACGCAGTATACACTCTCTTGCCGCTATTTTTATTTAGAGCATTTCTTTGGGGTCGGGATGCCACATTTTTTTTGGAAATATTATTTTTTAATCGTTAATATATACGCCTGAGAAAAATACGACCTTAATTATGCGAAATGTCGAGATATTGAGGGTGACCTTGTTCTGCAGCGTCACCCCCTTGACTTTTTACGTTGAAAATTTAACGGCATCAATGCCCCGTATACGGAAGTAGTCTGACCAAGTTTGGTATAAATCGGACCGGTAGTTCTGGAGATATAACACCGTAACCGCACAGGTACTACGTACATTAACATTTTTGGGTTTCTTAGGTGTGAAAACGTCATCCGGTGAAAACCGCAAATGCCCAGACTGGACCGATTACAATACTTTCCCTTCTATAGATATAGCCCTATCTATACGTCAAAGTAAAAATGTTGGAGATAGAGGATAGAATAGTGTTAAACTTCGTCTATAGTTAACCGAAACGAAAACAAATTGCATTTGTACAAAAAAAAAAATTATTTATATAAACATATTACTGGTAACGTTTAACTATTGTCACGGTACTGTAGATCAGCAAATAAAAATGCGTATAATTATAACGAAAATATTTTCTTTTGTTGAAGATTTTTTGTTTCTTAACTGTAGTTACTTGAATTTGCATTTTCACTGCGAAACTGTTAATGTTTATCGCGTGCAAAATTTTGTTGTAATTTTTAGACTTAAAATTTATTATTACTTTTATTTTAACATAATGGCATCGTCATTATATTTACTTATTTCTTATTTTGTTTGCGGTTATAGTGGCAACACTGATTTTAAGATTCCTTTTACAGCGTATACTTTTCTGTGTACTCTGTAAACAGAAGAACGTATATACTTTCTTCTGTTATTGTTATATACTCTCCTGTTATTGAAGAATTATGTACTTCGTTTCCGTTAGATGGGTTTTGTAATACGCAGTTTTATGAAAATTTTACCCCTAGACTTAATCTTCTACTTTCTCTCTCTTTCTTTCTTTCCACACATTCTGTATAATTTTATGATTTTTTATCCGTTTTTTACTCGTAAATTATTAGAAGAGCATTATTTTTTTTAATAATACGTATGATAGAGAGGTAATGTAAAATTTAATAAACAGCGAATTAAACTGTTTATTAAATGAAATGAAATTTCTCCTGCGGGAAAATTATCACAGTGTATAATCTTTCTCTAGTTTTCGTATCGTACTACATAATATCTGCTGTATTTTATAAAATGATCCGTAACCCTTTTCCTCATTCCACAATTCTTCTATTAAAAGTTTTTACACTGTTCATCCCTCTTACGATTTTTTTATTATTATTACATTTTCTTTTAATTAAGTTGAATTTTTGTCGTTAAAACAAACGCCTTTAATTTTTAATAATTTTTTAATATATATTTCATCAGACTTTGGGTATCAATTTCTTATAAAACTTTTTTTTTTATAAAAAATAGATTTAAAATAATTATTTTTTTTTAATTAGATGAAAAAAACATTATTTCTTCCAAAGTAAAATTAATATTTATTCTTTTCTTAAAAAAAAAAAAAACAAAAATAGAACATCTAGATTTAAAGGGTATTTATTATTATTATTAAATCTATTAAAAATTAAGTAATTTTGAAAACCGTTTAAGTATCCGATTTGATTTGTAAGTATACTTTAAATCAATGATTATTAAACTGTGCGCCGTGGCCTCTTCACAGGGGCGCCGCGAAATGTTGTAAAAGCTTCATAATTAATTGAACCAAGACATTTACAATTATTAATTTAATGTTAATAAAATAAAAAAATATTGAAGATATACGAGTTTTACTTATTTTTATTTCTTACTTAAGAGTAGTCATACTTTTACTTATGGTATGGCGCCATAGAAAAATTTTAGTTGAAAAAGGGCGCCGCGACTCGGAAAAGTTTGGGAACTGCTTTAAAGAGTCTACAAGGTCTTCCAGAACTAAGGCGATAAAAACAATAGTGGTGCAATCTAGTGGGCGATGTTGTAACTTGCCGAGAGAAGCCTTTGAACAACCCAAAGTTCATTCGATTTGTTTAAGTCATGTATATCTGTTTTAGTGAAGGTATTTTTGCGCCTATTGTTCGACTTTTAAAAATTAAACGTGCGAACATAATTTTTTTTTTGCACGGAATAAGCGCTAAAAAACGTTTAAAACAAAACAAGGAGATGGTGATGAAGCTATTTCTCGTTCGAGTAGTTTACTCGTTTTGGTGACCGTAGGATGTCATTAGCGGACGGTGAGAGAGGGTGAGGTTGGTACCGGCTGTAGGGATGATAACGTCGAACGAGTGAGCAATGTACTGAATTCTATACACCAAGATCTCTTGAAACGCGTATTGGACCCGATTCGCTTCGTGAATTTTCATAAAACCAAGGATCGGTTCCTGTTTCAAAACGATACGCCGACTCGCTCGGTTATCATTGTACGGAAGTTTTTGGCCAAACGACAGCTGACAGTGTTGGACCGGCCTCCGTATTTCCAGACATAACAATCTATTTTCTATTTCTTAAAATCAAAATACCCATGAAGGGGCTATTTTGAGACGATAGAACCCACGGAAGGAAGTGTTACAAACATTCTAAAGGTGATTCCAAAAGAAGGCTTGTCTACGACCTTTATAAGCATCAAATCGTTGTACCGCGTTGTATCCTGAAATGCGAATGTATTGTTTTTTCTTTTTATAACCTTAGTTCTTTTTTTTTATCTCTGCTTTACTTGGGACAGATTTGCATTTAAGCTTAGCTCGGCCCAAGTAGAGTGTTCTCTACTTGGGCCTTCTCTCTAATAAAGCAGTACATTCCACGCAGATATTTTTAATAATTCTTACACGTATATTTGATACTAGCAGAGATTCATTTTAATCTGCATGAAAGTTCTCCTCGTTTTGCTGTAACTGCATTACTTCTTTCATCCTTGTATTATTACTCTTTAAATAAGAAAATCTTCAATTTTTAGTATTTAAACAATTGTCGATTAACATTTCCTTTTTTTGTTGTTTGGTTTAATTACAATCAAACGTATATGTTAAAATATTTATATATATTAATTACGATAAATATAACTTGTGCGGTAACAGGCGTTCGTGAATTGAGAAGTGATTAATCGAGAAATGATTTTCATCGGTCTCTTGATTTACCTCCTTAATTTCTAAAATTAAGATTATTTTAATTAATTTTTAATAATCGATAACTTAATTTCTATTTTAAAATTTTATCGAATAGGACCGTAAAATTTTACTCTTTGCCACCGTTTTTATTTCTATTACGAAGCGAATTGTTAAGATTCAAATTCATCCACAAAGATATAAAGCGACTAATATTTATTGATAAACGACGTGCATAATGAATTAGTATTTTATTTAATTCGTTTTAAATCAATTATTGCAGATACTTATTAAGTTTTATCCCCTACTGTCAGACGATTACATACGAGTTACATATTGCGTTTTATCGTTGTTACTAAGCTATAACGGCAGGGCGTAAGTGATTTTTTTTTATTTAAATCTAAGTCGATACAGATGTTCCGCCGCATCAATTAAAATGAGTTTTATTTTTTCAACATCTTATTCTTTTAATTTTGCTGTAATATTAAAATTAAAAGCGAAAGAAACATATAATTGTTATTAAAAGATATCTTTTTAAAATATTTTTATTGTTTTTACGGTACAGCGTAGAAGTTTCTTATACCCATAATGATAAAAATAATAATGACGTTGATGAGATGTTTTTCGCTAAAACAAGAGTCATTAAAACGTTAATGAAAGATTGTTATTATTCCGGAATAATAATAATAATATAAAATTTCGCCCACCGTAACGTGCCGTACGCCATCTTTGTCTTTTATTCCTAACCCCCCTTCATAGTTCTAAATTCACAGAAAATGTTGCGATGAAAAGTTTAGTACTTATTTTAACTTGTAATTGGTTCCTTTACCTCTCCTATCCACCTACCGCTCGTACTGCTCTCCTGACTCCTTTTTATAACTTTCTCCCCTCCCCGTTAAATTTCTCAACTTTATATATTTTCTACACCTACATTCCTTCTTTATTAGTAAATTTTATTTCCTGTCGTATCTTATCTCGTCTATTATCTTTTTATTATTACAAATTATTATTATTGTTTGTTTAATATCTTTTATTTTATTATATGCTTTAATTGTTATTTTATTATTAACGGATTATCATTCTTTTCATGCGAAAAATTCTTTGGTATAATACTGAAAATCTTCTTCGGCTTTAGGTTTTATACGACTTCTGGAGGATTTTATGTATGATTTTATTAGCTTTTTATTCTGAAAATTGTGATTTAAAGTTTAATTTGCGATAAATAAAATATTCCTTTTAATTTTATTTCACCTTAGATAATGGTAGTTAAACTTTATACTATAGCAACCTATTTTTAATATAACGGATGTTTAAAAGGACGCAACTCCTTTGTTTGATTACGTAAATTTATTACAAAAATATTAATGTTAATAAAATATTTGTACAACAATATTCAAATTACCTATAATAACTTTACAGTAGATATTCAGAATGATTTCCTATGATACCGGTGCAGGTTCGTACATTTGCAGCCGCTTTTCATAATGTTTCCTCAGTAATGTTTGAAATCTCACTTTCAATGTTAGCATTCGATTCGTCAAGCGTATGAGGATTGATTTTAAAATCTATACTTTGTAAATACCCCCGAAGGAAAACGTCTGCCGGTGTAAGATCTCTTGATCTTGGAGGCCACAACCAACACTTTCGATATCAAACGATGGCCAAAAAATTCCCGTTTCATTAGCAGTACGACACGTCGCGTTGTCCTGCTGGAACCGAAATTCTCGTACCTGTAAATCTAACGTGGCGATAAACCGTTCGATTAAATTGCTAAAAACTACACCGTCTACAGATTTGTCAAAAAATAAAGGCCCTATTACAGGACGGCGGAAGATCGCACACCCAACCAATTTTACGTGAGTGTTATGGTCGTTCGTTAAACGCGTGAGGATTTTCAGCTCTATAGTTTACGAGCAGGATTAGCAGTTAATGTAGCCATCCGAGTGAAATCGTGCGTTGCCGTTGAAATAAACGCGATCCACAACTTCAATACCGTTGTCATCAACAAGAGAACGAATCAACAAACGTCTTCCGTAAAGGTTTTCCGTGGTCTACTTCTTCGGTTCTTAAACGAGACGGATGCGATAAGAATGCGATTGTAATTTTTGGTAGCCCTGAAAGCTGTAGATTATGAAAACTCAACCTGTAAAGATAACTTTTGAGCGATTAAGTAAAACGTTCTTTCACATCCACCAGAACTTCTACTGTTAACAGTGACGGTCGCCTGTGCTTTTCCGATCGTGTACACTGCCGGTCTCGCGAAATTTATCAATAGAACGCGATATTGTGTACTTATTAGGAACAGAAGAATCGGGAAAGTTAATCCGAAACTCGTCTTTCACTCGTTCGTAATATTTATACGCGCAATAAGTCTCGTTAATAAACACGCGTTCATCCTCTGATAATAGGTTTAACCCGCTGTTGTTTGCAAAAGTTCATTTTGCCTTGCGAAGAAGACGATTAGAAACCTCTTCACTCATCATCTTTATCCAAAATACCTGGCATATGATGCTTGTTTTTTTTCTAATCGGTGAGGTGATATAATGTTATCGTTATATTCATATTAGTTGGCATAACGATAAAATATGAATATTATTCGTATTTTTAAATAATTAATTTTTTAAAAGTTGAAAATTCCAGCTATTGAGTGTTCACCGTCGACTGACTACTTAGGAGGAAAATTAATTGGAACGTTATGCAACAAACCTATAATGATAGCCATTGATACACGAGTCTTAGCGAGTGTTGTAAACTTGGGAAATGTGCATTAACGGCCAGTATAGAAAGTTGCATACCGTGTATTTCTTCTACGGTTGAGAAAATGTTGGAAGTATTGATTTAAATCGACGATAGAATGCATCATTTACGGAATATTTTTTTAATTTTTCAAAAAATACATTAACAATACATTTCTTTGGCAATAGATTTTTTTTAGTCGTAGTTCTGGCTTTTCTTTAATATCGATCGCTGTTAAATACATTTCTTCCTCAGAATCCGACATAATTAATAAAATGATAAACAGTGTAATATATAAACTTGGTTACCTATCGGTGATAACTACTAAATCGAATTAAAATCAAAGTAAAAAAGCTGCCGATACAATGAACCGTACCAGTTTATGATCGGTCAGCGGTTGAAAGAGCAGACTTTTGATCGGTTGAACACCTCTATCGTAATAAAAATCTGTTTCATTATGAAACAGGTTCCAGCCGCATAATTCTAACGTTATAATACAACCGTAGGAAAAAAATTAAGTATGCAAGTAAAATCTTTTACACTTCGAGCAAAATTTTGAAATACGGATCTCACGGTGAACCTATCTACCTAGTTCCTTGACCGATTGCATTCAAAGTTAAATGGCATCCAGGTTTTTTGTCATCGTAAAAAAATTTCATAAAATTCGGTTAAATCATTTTTTTTTGTTTCGGTGAATCGGAGGAACCCCGTTTACGGGCGAAGTATCGGAATCGCTATCAGATTTCGCAAGATGTTATTAAAAGTGCGTATGTGTGCCTGCGCCCTACCAACTAAACCTCGTATGTCACCGACTCCCCTCCCGAGGCCGGATCCGCAATTAAGCATCGCACAGCCCCGGAAGGTGGCTTTGAGCTTGGGGATCCAGAGTCCCCGTGCATCATCACCATCACCATCCGCGCCAGCGCGGACGCACGACAGCTCCGCAGGGGGCTCTCCAATCACTCCCTAGCTCTCCGGTTCTTTTATTCGCCTGATCGCAGGACTTTACTACAGCTTATTACTCGGTCTTCCTGATCAGTCCGCTTCTTGTGATCCGGTTCTCGGTCTTCTCAGCTCGGGGATACGACAGTCCTACTTTTTACTGATAACATTTTCCGCACTTCGATCATCAGTCTACCTTACACAGTGAAATATAACATGTTCGGGGACGTCCACCTCGCTACAGTACGGGCACCGTAGTCATCGGCCCTCCTCCTCCCGTACAGATATGTTCTGAAAGTACAGAATTTGGGTGAGCCAATACGTGGTGTTGAATTAGGCTATATGATAAGATATATTTACTCTTTGAGTGAAATTTTGAGTTTCAGATCTATAAGGTCCGTATCTCTTTGCCTCCTTGATCGATTATGATCGCAATTAAATGCCATCATTACCCCGTGTACAGATATCATCTTGCCAAATTTGATTCGAATCGGTCCATCCGCTCGATCAAAAAACCGGCCAACATCTTTTCGGAATTTTTTAATGTTAGATTCAAAGTAAAATTTTTAGTTTGCGAGAACAAGAGGAACTACAAAAATTCCGACGTGTAAAAATTTAACCCGATTAGCGTACTCTCTTATGTAACTTACTGCACAAATATACAGTGTAATTATATAAACTGAAAAGTAAAAATTAATTTCTACAGTTGTAAAATTTCAAGTTAATTTTTTCGTATCTTTTTTTTTTAATTTAAGTAAAATTTCACGGTGAAGTGTTTTACATTATTTTTAATCGTTTATAAAATGATTACGTGGTTTCTTTAAAATTTGAAAGATTCTTCCAAATATTGTTTGGCTTAAATTAAAATTTTTCTTTTGAATTTTATTGTTTTTTTAATATTTATTTATTTGTTTATAACAAGTATATTGTAAAATAAATAGGAAGGTTAACACTCGCAAATTACTTGGGAGTTTAAAAAATTATTCATCCATTTTTTATTCCAGGATTTTTATGAAAGTAATAAAAAAGAAAACATAATGTGCGGAAAGTTGTTTTTTATACGATCAAAAGTTTATCGAATTTTTGCTAAAAAAGTGATTTTCTATTGATTAAAATTAAATTAATGTGTTTTCATTATTAAACAAACATCATTACCAGAAACAAAAGAAATTAAAGGTTTGTTGTTTTATTAAAAATCATTAAATAAATAAAATAACAAAAAATTAAATAATAATATTGATAAATAATATTCAAGAAGCCAAAACGCAAATCATGAGCCTTCAAAACCTAGCACAAAATATAGGGCTTTATATATCTTTCGAAAAACTGAACTGATGGCCATAGATCCTCTAGTAATAGAGCGCATTACGGTAAACAATCAGAAAATTAAAATAGTAAAACAATTTAAATATCTAGGGGAAATAATAACTTATAATTTGAATGAAAAAGTGACATGGCAAAACAGGACAAATAAAATGATTAAATCCCAAAAATTAACTCGGTCAACATATAACAAAAAATGCCTTTCTGCTAAAACAAAACTTAAACATTATAAAACTGTAGTACAGCCAGAAGTCACCTACGGAAGCGAGACCCTTTTCAAAATCATTCAGAAAAACCGAATCGATAAAATTCTGAAAATAGAGAGGAGAATTGTCAGAACGTGTACCGATAAAAAACACCAAAAAGAAGGCCGATGGTGGATTGTGCCAAATAAGATGGTGTATCGAGAAATAGAGCCTGTTACTGATACTATGCGGAAAAAAAGAATCTCTTTCTTCGGTCATCTCATAAGGACACCGGAAACAAGACCGTCAAGAAATATCGTTGAAAAGCTCTGGTTCCAAAAGCTAGAAGTAGGATGGATCAAAGAAAGTAGAGAAGATGTGAAAGAATTGGGAATTTCCCTGACCGACCTACAGAATAAAACTGGAAAAATTACAAAGGTAAAAGACAAAAGCATTCGATTTAAACAAAAGACAGACAAACGACAAAATACAACGAAGAGGGTGTTTACGGATGAAGAAAAGAAAGCAAGATCTGAACGGATGAAGAAATACTGGGCAGCTCGGAAGAGTAAAATAACACGCTTTTCTCAGAAAAGATCCAACTAAAATTGACTTAAGTGGTCCCATGTTGGCCGTAAAAGCATAGTAATAATAATAACAATAATAATATTGATAAATACTATTATTAATTAATAATACGTAGGAAATATTTAACAAAAGTTTGTTTATCTGTAATTATAAAATATAATTTTAAACACTTCAAATCCAAAGCGCAACATTAGTATAAAAAAAAAAAAAAAAAAAACGGTAATATCGACCTGAATAAATATGTTTATGATATAGATAAAATTTAATCCGGCATCTTCAGCATCAAAGAGTAGTATTACTTTCTTTTACGAAAACCAATTTTTTATTTAAGTATGATATTTAAAAAAATAAATTTAACGTGATGTATATGTATAAATACACGACAGTAAGCACGTGAGCTAGGAAACTATTGATTTATTTTTAAGCGAATAAAATAATTTACATCGGGAAATGTAACGCTCTTCCTAATTAATTTACGAATGTACTGAATATGATGAAAAGAGTGAAACAATGTCCGCATACGATTTTATGTAAATACGATTAACAAAACTTTCCAATTTCACGGCACGGAATTCTCATCAATTACGATTTAAACCGACTCTTGATTAATTAACATGAGAATAGGATTGAACTCGATCAAATTTCGTTCTATCCAAGTAGTTTAATTTTCTCCTTTTAAAATTAGCAGATTTACCTGGTGTTTCGATTTCAAAAGAGATCTGATCGAAAGGTTTAACGTTTACATGGATCAAACAGTTCAGGATAAACGGGAGTGAGGTTTTTTATTTAAAAACTCTACACTAATTTTTGGATAGTTTAATTGCATGAGGTTGTTTTTTTTTTAGTGTAATTGAAAATCATTGATAAATAAAAAATAAGGTGTTTTATCTTTAGTAAATATGTCTTTATCTTTCAAAGGATTACGGTCGATAAAAATGCCAACCGTCTGAAGGGACAGTTAAGCTCTCTGTTTGTCTGTATTTGGCTTTGTATATGTTATAATGATAGAAACGGTATGGAAGATTCAGTATTAGCGTATATTATTCTATTAAATCCTGTTTCCGTTCCCCTCAGTGGAAGTAGTGTATATTAAAGCACTAAGTTGATGAATTAGTGTATCGATATCGGCTCATCAAAATCAATTGAAATACACGAGGCACCGATCAAAAACTGTTTGATGTTAAAATAATACTGTACACTTTACACCCTGTATATGTGTAAACAGAATTAAGATACTATTTGTAAGGCTTTAGAAGTACATCCCCTGCATCTCGTTAGGTTTGTCGTGCCGATACGGATTTCGATATTCGGTCAAATGACAAAAACGGAGATGAAATAACGGATTTATGTTAAGGAGATACTGTGTTAATAAATTCATGCGGCTATTTACTGAATGGCACAGGGAAACGGGAAATTTTGAAAGTAATAGTGACAGCCCTGAGAAGCCGGTAGAAAGGTGGGAGCGGCATCTTTCGGTACACAACTACCTGCCATTTATTAATCGTGAACCAGCGGCTCGGTGCACAACGTGCATTTGCCGTGAAGGCAATTTACAAGAACGGTGACGGACAACGTGACTGCTGCTCAGCGGGAATCCGACGTCATTACAATTTAGGACGTTACGGTCGCGTTCCTTCTTGCCGTGCCATCAAAACACGGGTAAGAATTTCGAGGAGACGGGTTCAGCTCTAAAAAAGAAACCACCAGGAGACTGATGAACTCAACGAATCCCAGAAAACATCGAAGCGGTTCGGGCCGCGATCGGAAGGAGCCCACGAACGATCGTTGACTTGTGCCTTACAAAATTCAAGTTGTACAGGAACTAAAACCGTCAGACTACGTGGTCCCATGAATTCCCGTGGAAGGATTTCAAAGTGCCGTGCAGAATCTCAGCATTTGCTTCTAGGAATGCGTACGTTCGAACGGGCAACATGGTATGGACATTGTTTTTAGAAATTGAAATTTTTTGTGTCGGGACGCGTAATAACATGTAATTTACTTTTTGTTATCGACAGTAAAACTTGTAAATTCATTTTTTTCTACTTTTGTGAAAGATACTTCAAAATTTCCCGTTTCCTTGTGCTACACTGTAAATATTTTACGTAAGTGAAGCTGACTGTATCTTTTAAAAATGCGCTGTTTGAAGTTTCATTAAAAATTTTTTAAAATAAATTACGGGTCCATAACATGATACCAATTTTTCGAGTACAGTAGCTAAAGTTAGTATGTAGCTTTCCCAAAAAGTTAAACAAACAATTTTTCTTATCGATGTTTTTTTTTACAGAAAAAAAATTGTTGTCATTGATGTTTTATCAGTTTGTGTTTAATTAGTGATAATACATAAAAATATGTAGTTCTACAGTAATTAAATTGCATTTTGTTTGTTTCCTTTGATAAGACATTTAATAGTAGAAATGAATAATTGTTTAATATTTAACGAGTAATTGTTTTAATATGTAATTATTAAATTAGTAAACGGTTGTGTAATACTTTTAGATTCCAGAGATACATTAATTTAAACGTTATCTTTATCGACGCAAACTTCATACAAATGTAATCTAAAACTTCTTTTACATCCTGTTTTGTTTTCTTTTTATCTTGGTTTTCTTCATTCTCGTCTTTTTATTATTATTCTCTACGACAGAATATTCATTTACTTCTTATTTCTGCATTTTCATCTCTTTATAACTTTTTCCAATTTCGCTTCATTTTTTGATTTTTCCCTTTTCAGTTCTTTTTTCTTTTGTAATTTTTTTAATCTCTATTCTTTTTGATTTTTTTTTGTTACAATTTTTTTAATTTAATTTTGAAAATATTTTTGTTACAGGTGAGTTCATCCTCAATTTCTAGATGCATAGACGATTTGTAAGTAGATCAGAATAATGTTTATGTATTATATATTGTACTGTCTGTGCGCGCGTGTTAAAAAAGTAGTAATTTGTATTTTTATCGATGGTGTATAGAATTGTGTTATTTCCGATCGGTTGTACTACGGTAAAGGTGATTCATTTTCTGTAGCTAAGTTGCACTGTTTTACCATTTGTCTAGTAGATAAATTTACCTCTACAAACGGAATTAAAATAATGCGGTCAAAAGTTACTTTTGTCTGTGTGTGTGCGCGCGTTCGCACTCGTGTGTAGTTTGACCCTTGTCCGTTGTCGAGACTATTAGTTTTAGTTTATCTGTTGTCAGAGACACTAAAGTTGTTTTCCGATATCTCCATTTTAACTGCTTTTACTCATTTTTTAGCCGAGGTATATTACACAGGAATGACAAATCCATCGGTAAAAAAATAATCTTTTTCCGTTCACGGATAATTGTATTTTTCTGAATATTTTCGTCCCTTTCAGTATAAACATAACGTGAAAATCTTTTTTTTATTTGTATAAAATTCGTTATTTGTTTGGAGCGTTTATATTTGCGTTTCGAATTCTAAGAAGCGGTTTAACCTGAAAAAATGAAATCTGGAATGCGAGTTAGATTTCAATATTTTCATTTAAAGTCGATTTACTCAAACCGGTGTCAAGGTAAAGTTATTTGCTTTATCTCGAAGAAATAAAATTACAGAATTTTTGAATTACAGTCGTAACATTAGATCGTATAATTTGTTTGCATAGCGATAGGTAGATGCATCGGATAATTGATGATTTAGCTAAGAACATACGTGTTGATATTCGTCTATTATTTATTTATCGACGAATTGGAGTTGTGTACTTGTTAAAATAAGCGTGTAGTGTAGAGTCATTACAATCTACTTCTGTTTCACCGTTGATATTTGGATTCTTCGAAGTCACTAGTGTTGTAATACCTTCTGGATTTTCATAGTTTTCTTTCATATGCGGTACGAAAAGTTTTATGAATCTTGTTGATGTTAATATCTCTCTGGATTATAATACAGAGTATGAATCAGAATGCGTTTAAATTGCGATAATGATACAAAGTTTTTCTAACTGTAGCGTCTGAAGTATCACTATATTAATCTAAATTGATTACCGCAATACTGGATTTAAAACCCCACCCGGTTGGTCTAGAGGTTAAACTCGTCATCGAAAAATAGCTGATTTTCGAAGTCGAAAGTTCTAAGTTCGAATCTTTGTAAATGCAATTACTCTTATATGTATTTGAATACTAGACTCTGGCTATCGGTGTTCTTTGGCGACTGGGTTTCAATTAACCACATCGGGAAGACAACGGCAAACCACCCGTAGTCGCAAAATCATCAACACCTAGGAAATCGCCAAGGGTCTGATACGACTGAATTGCTAAATTTGATTTCTTTTTTGGATATAAAAATAACTTTAAAAAAAGGAAAAAATAGCACGAAGTAGCAAAAAAATAAAAAAAACAGCTTATTTTCGAATAAATTATATCTAAATATATGCAGTATAATTCGAATTAAGCTATCCGCTATTTTGAACTTCTATTGACCGATCCTATATTTGTTTAAAAAATAAATCCAGTTAAACATATTATTGGTCATTAACGTAAAAAGGGCTAATTCGAGTACAAGTTTGATTTCGATAAATGTATTCTAACGCTAACGTATTTTAAGCGGATCCATCATTCGTTATCAAACCGGCTAATCTTTAATTAAAATTAAAATATTGAAATGCGGTAATTTACGGTTTATTCATCATCAGTTCCTTTCAATCCAAGTTTCATCGGGTCGGGCCTTCTACAAAATTCCTCCACCTGCCTCGATCCGTGTACCATCTCTCTTCCATTACACTGACCGCAACCCCCCCCCTTGTTACCGCACTTGCTCTATCACCGTATTTATCCATTTCATTCTTGGTCTATATTTCGATCTTCTACCTGTTTCCTCTGCATGCAGCATCCCGTTTAGTAATCTTTCTTTGCCCATCTTTTCAATACGCTCGAACCGCTTGGGTTTTGATCTTCCGATTGATTCGACAAGGTTTCCAAATTTGGTTTTTCTCTAATTATATTGCTCCTTACCCTTTCCCTTCTTGTCTTCCCTAGCGTGCTTCTCTTGAATTTCATTTCTACTGTCTGCATTCGACCTTCCTTCTTTCTGCCGCTAATCCAGGTTTTTGCCGCGTAGGCATAAAGTAGGTTTTACTTTTTTACATCGGTAAGGTACTTTTGTTCCAGAGCAGACTTCTTACGCTCTGATAAAATCCAGACTACCGTTTTATATGAAGTTAAATACTCGACGTTTTAATTTAGAAATATTCAAAATGTTTTACCTTCTTATATACGTGATATATATTTGTAGGCGGAGTTGACATTCGCGTTTAAACAAGTTTGACCTCGCGATGATTTTTTTTAATCTTGTTTAAAACTTAATGCTAGCAGAATAATATGCATACAAATTTTTACAAATTCCCTTTCGATCGACCGAATTTAATTTTTTAATTTATTTTTGATTTTCTTTAATATGTTTTTAACAAGATGGAAATAATTTCGAAGCTAACAAAAGGAGTGGAGTAGTTTTTCAAAATTACTTTAATTTTATTTAAAATTTCAGAATAAAGAGATCGATTTCTACGCTTAGTTCTGCTTACCTTTCTTAGCTTCATTCTTTTATCTCTTGTTGACACGTTTTAGACCGCTCCACTGTCAAAACTTATTGTTTTGATATTTTGTATTTCTGTTAATTTTTATATAGCGTTTAGTCGACATCCTTCTCTGTTTTTTGGGATGGGAGGGGGTTTAAAATTCTATAAATCTTTAAATTAAAAAGTAACAATAAAACGAAAATAAATGAACAGATCAATAATCAAGCGGATGCCCTTTTCAGAACTCAATTTATTGAAAGCAGGAAATAGATCGATAAATTTTGACAATGGAGTGGTTCCGAAACGCGTCAACAACAGACAAAAGAATGACGCTAAAAAGGTAGGCGGTACTAAACTTAGAAACTATAGTGATCTTAGCGGAAAAAATAATAATTATTATTATTTTAATAACTACAAATCTCTGTGTATCTCTAAATAAATACGTTTTCAGTTAATTTGCTTAAGTTATCTTCTGATTTAGATACTGTAATTGGTACTTTTTATGAGTAATTTGTTTTACCCCGTATTATAACTTCATCATTTAGCTTCTTCGTTCAGTTTTGTGTGCTTCATTGCCCAGAAATAAATAAATGTTCAGTTGAGTGTAGTTTATAAACTTTGCAAATTGTTTGTTAATTTAGGTAGGCGTTACAAGCTACCTTTATATAATTATATATATAAAATTGCGGCTATGGCAATAAATTTACCAGCTCACCGAATCTTGTCTATTATTATTGTTCTTGTTTCTTCTTCTTGTAATTTTCCTCGTTTATAAACTTCCAAAGTTCTGTTTAATACTATGTACTTGTCTCTTTGATAAAACATTACGTTTGCTTCATCAACCTTTTCTATATGTGATTCTGTTCAATGTGTGAGTGTGTGCGTGCGCGCATGCTCGTATCTATAGTGCAAAAAAGTAATTATCTGTGTACAATCCTGTCAAACGTTTTTTTTTATGTTTGATTTTGTTAGTCCATAATTACATTCTATTTATTTTACATTCTTTCATACAGATTTTTTAAAACGCTGAGGTCCATTGATTTCCACTTTTTTTGTTGTTATAAGGTAGCCAAAGAATTAGGCTCTTCATTTTCTGTTGATCAGTTTCGCTAATTTGTAAATCTTTATTACTTTTGTATTTGAATTCAAAAGTATTCTCTTTCATACGACGGGAGATTTTCGAGGATTTAATCGGATTAGTTAATTTATTTATTTTATTTTGGTATTACTTACTGATTACTTGGACCGCGTTAGATTTTATTTTGTATTAGTTATTTGTAGCTTAATTTTAAACGATTCTTCTACAAATAATACTTAATTCCTTATACCTATTTAACCTTTGGTTAAAATTTAAAAAAATAATTTCTTACGGAAATAAAAATAAATAATTCTTAATATATCCGGACCTGTTTAATATAAGCTCTTCCAAAATGGTTCAAACACTTTCTGAATGTGAGCCGTTAATAGAATTAAATTTTGGACAAAATTTAAAAAAAGGGACGTTTAGTTTCCCGCCATTTATAATTTTTGACGTTTTATACAGTGGTCGTGGAAAATTGAGCTTTAGTAACGATGAAAACGTAGAAGTGAACATAATTTTTTTAAGTCTAATTTTTGAGATTGAAAATCTTACTAACTAGTATTAATATAGACGTCATGGGAATTTTTTTAAAAATAACATAAAAAATCTTTAATTAAAAAGAATTTTCTTATCTTTTATAATTTTTTGTTTGTTTTATGATACCTCCACATAAGCTTGAAGCTTGTGCGTAGGATTTGGAAGTGGAATTTTGTAGCATACGTAAAATGCCATGCCTGATCGGGATTAGAATCCGAGACTTTCGGATGAAAGGCCGAGACGGTACCACTTCGCCACGGAAATCGACTATTTCTGATGCTTATTTTTCCCCATTTGTGGCTATTATTAAACTTTTATTTGAGGTAGTTATCGAGAAATGAAGTCGAATGGTACCAAATCTTTACTAAAAATGTTTATTTTTCTAGTAATAATACTCTAAATAAATTTTTATTATAAAAACGTCATTTGGTCAAGGATGTCAACTGGGATTTAAAATTTTACCAAAACGTTTTACTTATTTTTTTTATAATTATTTTTTTAAAACTATTTCTGTTTATAGTCGCATCAACAATTAAAGTCATTAGCGACTTAATCAGTGTAATGTAACCGTGCCGGTAAATGTGTACTCTTCAACAAACTCAGGCCTACCATTCCGGAGGCATGTGGTTAATTGAAACCGACCACCAAAGAACACCGGTATCCAAGATCTAATATTCAAATCCGAATTAAAACCGATTTGAACCTGAGAACTCAAAAATCAGTCGAAATCAGCTGATTTACGACGACGAGGTTACCGCTAGACCGACCCGTTGGGTTAAATTACTATTATTTTTTGTAATGCGTAACTTTTAAGGTAAATTCATCATTCGATCAAGGAAGTCGAATGGAAACCGTATTTGTTTACGTAAAATTTTGAAATTGTACTCAAGATATTGAATAATTAAATCATTAATACTTAAAAACCCTATCGTGTTTGATATAAAAATCTTTGAAGGGAAAAACCAGGAACGTTATGCTACCTTTTTCTGAGTTTTTAAAAAATATTTTGCCGAATCCATTCTGTGTAAGTAAATTAGAATAAAAGTTTCGCTGAAGCTTACTTAGCTTACATTTTAAGCAGTTTTGATCTTTTATCCTATTTTTTTCAAGTAGAATTTTTTTTATTTGTCAGAATTAAATTTTAATAAATTTACGACGTGATTATACATTGTATTATATATTCAAGAGTAATACACAAAAAATTAAGTAAATTATTGCACTGTCATAAAAGAAGAAATTATTACGCTAATGCAGCAGTTTACTCAACGATATTTTTCTATTTGCTCAAATGTTTCATGTTGATTGTAGTTAAAAAAAATGAAATTTTACATAGGAAGTTTACATTTTTATTAAAACAATGTGGTTATCGTTCGAGTTACAAACTTGCTATTAGTTATTACTTAGATAATAGATATTTTGCCGTTTTTATTATTTACATAATTCAGAGTTAATAAAACTTTTTTTCCTGTGTACGTTACAATCTGTTCAACTTGGAAACAATAAGCTAGACCCACCGGCTCGGTCTAGTGGTGAACGCGTCTTCCCAAATCAGCCGATTTGGAAGTCGAGAGTTCCGGCGTTCAAGTCCTCGTAAAGTCGGTTATTTTTACACCGATTTGAATACTAGCTCGTGGATACCTGTGTTCTTTGGGGGTTGAGGATTGGTTTCAATTAACCACACATCTGAGGAACGGTCGAACTGAGACTGTACAAAACTACCCTTCATTTACACTCATACATATCATCCTCATTCATCTTCTGAAGTATTATCTGAAAATTACCGGAGGCCAAACAGAAAAAAAAATAAAGTTAACAATAAGGAACTCTCTCCATGGCTTAATGAATTAAGGAAGATATGTATGACGTCGGTGAGAGTCTCAGGCCGACCGTTCCTGAGACGTCTGGTTAATTGAACCCTAACCAACAAAGTACACCGGTATCCACTGCCTAATATTAAAATCCGAATAAAAATAACTAACTATTACTGCTAGGATTTGAACCGTAATGAAACCTTATAAAGTTTAATTTCATTATAATAAATTTCTGAAAAAAAATCTAATTAAGAAATAAAAATAAAGCTGGCAACACAGACTTTCTCGTCACGCTGTTAAAGCCGCGTTCCGAAAAATCCTTCAACGTGGGTTGTTTCTGATGCACCGCTTATACACGCATACACGCACAACTTAATTAAAAATTTTTATCACTTTATTTAAATATAATATTTTTTCGTTTATTTTATTCGATGATTCTAACTTAAGCGCGCGCGTGCATACCTTATTTAATTCGCGCGGGTGTGGCGGTACTAGCAGCGACGGTCGGCACTAACTAAACTAATGTAATTTTACAATTTACATTAAACAAATTTCGCTTGTACGGTTGGCAGATTGGTTTAGCCGCGAGGCTTAACGCACCAGGTACCGAGTGAACCGGGCAATCGAGTTCGAGACCCAGCCAGACCGAGTTACTTTTATACTATAAATATCATTCATTTATTTAATTCTCATCTGTGACGTCAGAACGTAACAGACGGCTACAACAGAATTTTTTTGGGGTGGGGGTGCGATTTTGCAAAACTTTTTTTGCAGATATTATTTTTTAATCGTTAACAAATTAGGCTAAGTAAAATAAGACCATAATTAGGGGATATCTCGAGCTGCAGACCGTGCTGCACAGCCTCACTCCCTTGACCTTTCAAATTGAAAATTTAATGGCATCACTGCCCCGTATATAATCTGAACAAGTTTCGTCAAAATCGGTCCAGTAGTTTTGCATATATAAGGAGTTCAACACCGAAAACGGTAAATATCCATCCGGTTTTTTGAGTCACTTGGGTGTCAAAACGTCAAGATCCGGTGAAAATCGCCTATGCCCAAATCGTACCGATTACAATACTTTCCCTTCTAAAGCTGTAGCTCTGCTATAGCGCTAGACGGGAAAGTAAAACAAATCTTTAAAAGTTTAACTACGAGGAAAAAATAAAAAATAATTATTCTTAGTTAAGAAATAAGGTCCTAAACATACTTTTCCACAATCTAAATTGATCAGTATTTATATGGAAAAAACTGAAGTATGTTATATTAATTAAATAACGAAGAAACAACTTTAATACCGTCGTAATAAAAATTCTTCACGATCGAATTAGTTATACATATTTTTATAGCTATTTCAATTATAATAATCTTATTAGGAAGGCATAAAAGGAATAAATAAATAATGATACATTACTCTAAAGCATTGATTCTCAAACTTTTTCATCCACCGTCCACATTGAGAATCAGAGATTTTCTAGCACCCCCAAAATTTTTAAATTTACCATCTGTTATAATTAACAATTGCAATGGCTGTTTGTAAGATGCGCTCTTAATAACAGCATTTACAAAAACCCTTTAATTTCCCTATTTATTTGTATCGATGCGTTGTTTAGATCGGGAGAAATATAGCATTAAAGACAAAAGTGGCCTTTTTTCTGTAAGGGGAAATATTTCGGTTCAGAATAATAATCATAGAGACATAGAAGAAACGAAATTAAAGCTAAAGTTTTAAGCTTTTAAACGATTTTAATGCAGTTTACAGAAAAAATTTCGTTTCCCCCATGCGTTCAATCAAACACGAAGAAAAGCTTTCAAATTTTTAAAACTTGATTTTTTTTTAAATTGATGACTTTTGAATTCTGAAGGATACTGTGAAAAAGTATAGTATTCGAGCTGTAATTTTGTTTTAAAGTAGTTTGAATACAATCATTTTTTATCGTAAAATATAGGTGGCCCTTTAACTTTTTGTACTAGTGTAGTAGGTATTTAATTTTAGTCTGAAATACATAATCTTTGCCTTCTTTTTAATCAGCTATCGCCCCTTCCTAGATAGCCTGAACGCCCCCAATTTTCTGTGGGCCTTCTACCGCCCCCCCTGAAGGCCTCCACAAGGGGGCGTTGTTGCCCACTTTGAGAACGAATGCTTTAAAGCGATGTGTAAGAACCAGTTTAAATTCTTTAGTAGACTTTCGACGTCGGTCTCTGATTTTCAAATCGATCCTTGTTATATTTAAAAATAGATCGTACACTTGAAAATGTACTGATAATATTATTTTTATCGGGCTAATGTTTTAGATTTAGTTTTTCGTTAATTTGAAATAATTACACCTTCCTTCTCGAATTAAATTTGAAAAAAATTTAGTCCTTGTAGATTTTATCGTTTTAAAATTAAACACCTTTATATATTTACGACGTTTGTATAACATTATATTATTAAATTATATAGTAAATTCTATTCGCTATACGTAGTTGAAGGTAAACCGTTGTCTTAAGTGAAATATTTAAACACGGTCTGAGTTAGTAGCCCGGTAGGTCTATTCTACGGTAAAATTTGGTCGTCTACACTCCACCGTCACCGCAATCACAAAGGACTGAGTTTACATTTAGGAAATTCCAATTTCCTCAAGTCGCCCTTTGTTCTTGTTTCATCCCTAAACTTCACCCTACCTCTTTAACTTCGTTCCCCTTTAGACCCTGCTTCATCCTTTTAGATAACAAACCGCAGTTGATTCAACCGCTGTCTTCGGTTCGATTCGATCGTCCGTCCTTGTTTGTTTGTCCTGTAACGTGTATTGCGAGATAGATCGTTACTAGGAAATAGATAAGGAATTTCTGGGTAGCCGATCGGCATTACTGACGATACGCTAGCGATGTCGGTTTTGTTATAATTAAGTAAATCTTGTACATACTTTCAGATAATAGTTACTGTCGGAGATTTAAACCGTCGACAAGTATTAGTATTTCACAGTCGTTATACTATATCGACGAGAAGAAAATTGAAGTTACAATTAGACATTGTTAATAGTGTACGGTATACCTGAAATAGCTTTTCAAAAGTTAAATAGAAAATGGGAATTTACCAAACGCTTCTAATTTGAAACGATATACCGGGTGAGCGACTTAAAACCAAACCGCTACAGACCGAAAACAGTTGCGATGTGTAACATGAAAAATGAAAGTATAAATCGAATTTAATTCAGTATTTAGATTAGCAATAGTCTACATATTTTCCTGTATTTTTACAAAAAGTATTCGAAGCGACCGCCCTGCGCAGGATTCATTTTTGTGGTGGAGGGATCGTACTGAGTCACCTGACCCAAAATGTGTTTTGAGTTAGGCGGTCGATGTCTTCGACTACCTAAAATAGCCATCGTCGATAGTGTGGGAATTACATTCATAACTTTAACCTTTAACGAGTATCGAAAAAAGAAAAACAACTAGACAGATCTTTCTTTTTCGATTTAGCCTCCGGGAATTACCGTTCAGATATAACTTCAGAGGATGGTATATATGAATGTAAATGAAGTGTAGGCTTGCACAGTTTTAGATTGAAATTTGTTTTACATAAGTCGCTGTAAATAATTTTAATATTTTATTGTTGGTTCCTGTAACCGTCGCCGCAGTCGCGTCGTCATGATTTAACGTCACACTAGTCTGTTTGTGTTTGTGCGAATAAAAGTTTAGACGTACCTGGTCGTCATGGTGAGCGCCGGGAGGCGTCACCGCGAGAGGTTCTCGCCGTCGTGCACCAGGAGGTGGCTGCGCGTGCGTGCGGTGCAGAGTTGATTACCGTACGCGGCGCGCAGCCGATCGATACGGGGGGGTCGATGCGGTGGCGGCGTGCACGCCAATGGTCCTGTATCGCATCAATTCGACTGATGTTGATATCCATCAACCGCGGGGAATTCTTCAAGATGTACGGGTGTTATCTTCACTAGTTATTTCCATTCGACGATATAGATCGTTACGCTAAAAATTTCTGTTCTGGTACCCGTATACTACGGTGTGATTTAAAAGACGTTTAACATCAGAAACCACTAAAATTGGCCATTTTTTGCAAAATTAACTTTTTTTTCTATTTTTGTTTTAAAAGGTAAGTAGGCAAAAACCCACTACATTTCTGAAATAACATTTAAAAACCGATTGCGCGATAGTTATTATTTTTTCGAGGTACCCCATTTAAAAAAAATGGTTTCGATCTGTCCAAAATTCGCAGAGATAGAGCGCTTTTTTCCAACTCCCCGCCGATTTGAAGTTGCGAATTCAACTTTATTTACGCGTGACTCTCTCCCGCAAACCTCTTCCCACTACACGACTACCGCGCGAACAGGCTCTATTTTCGCTCATTTTTTTCGAAGATGTTTGAAGAAGTTTTACATAAATGTTTGGTCTAAAGCTTTTCACCGTTAGAAAGTCCAAGTCGTGAAGAATAAGTTGCATTTGAAATGGACACGAAAAAGTTCTTAAAAGCCAAAATAATGACAGTCTCTTGAAGAGTCTTTTTAAAAAATAAATTAACAATATCTCAGCCACGAATGAACCAATATTCTGTGTAAACATCATTGAATTCGGAATTCCAAGACAGACCTGACTTTTAAAACAATAAAAATAGTAAAAAGGTTATTTTTGTATTAAGTATTGGCTTTGCAACAAACGGCCGATTTTAACTTATTTTCGGCTTTTTGCGGTAACCGATTAACGAAATTCAACATAGCTTAAATTATAGGTATTGCAAATGCCCGCAATGTTTATTCAGAACTTTTTCGCCCGTAAAATTTACCCTGGCCGAGAAAATTGAAAAGCCGATTTTCACACCTTTGAACGGCCGCCATTTTTTCCAGTTAGCTAAAAGTTTGTCCGGTGGCACATAAGCAAGTTTTACTTACCCTAATCTACAACCTCGTAGACTTCTCTAAATTCTACCGACTTTTTAGCTAAAAAATTCCTATTGACTGGACTAATATACGCAACCGACAGTGACTCTCGTATAGCAGCGACGGTTGGAACCGTGAACGGTTAAAACGTCACTAACATAACTGCATCGGTTTGGTTTATGACGCTCACCTTAATTTTCGGTATAAGAGACCGGTTCTACTTAATATTTTTCTGTTTCAAAAGTGAGTTTCAGTACACTCCTAGGTGCGGTTTCGTACCGAAAATTAGATTTACTGTCGAGCAATTATTAAACAGGTACTGTAAACCAATTTTGATACCGGCTGTAAAAAAGGGTTAAATATGTCGGTTAAGGTTGTCTAATTTAAATAATTTTAAGTCAATTTTTTTTTCTGTGCTATTTAAAACCATGTGTGACGATCCTACAGTTTCGATTTAAAATTTTGAAATTCCCCCAGGGTCTCTCGAGGTGCTCGGGTTGTGGCGTTCTTATACTGAATAATACATTATGTTTTGAGCTTGAACATCTATTAAATTCTTTCTTTTTCCTGTTTAGCCTCCAGTAACTACCGTTTAGATAATTCTTCAGAGGATGAATGAGGATGATATGTATGAGTGTAAATGAAGTGTAGTCTTGTACATTCTCAGTTCGACCATTCCTGAGATGTGTGGTTAATTGAAACCCAACCACCAAAGAACACCGGTATCCACGATCTAACAACTTATTAACATTATATATAACGTTAACAAAAATAGCTAAATCTGGACGGCTTAATATACGGTTCATCGTTATAGTTCGCATCATCGTAAGAATTTCCCAACAGTTGTCTTTTATTTTTCTTAAGAACTCTCTTCTTTTCGAAGTTTGTCAAACCAACCGATGTCAGCGACCTCATTTCATACCGTATTTTAAAGGCCGCTGTTGTTGTGCTTGTTATGTTTTCGTATCCTCCACGTTTCTGTACCCTAAAGTGATATATTCTACATTATTATTTTCATTAATTTCTTTCGAATTGTTAGATCTGCATCTGATTTTGATGACTCTTTTTGGTTAAAAAATCTTTTCGCTTGCGTCTCCTTTGCTTATATTTACATCTTCCTTTGTAATTTTACTACGTAAATACCAGTCTCCCGCTTTCGGTGGATCGTGTAGTATTTCTTTTCTCATTATCCTCTCGAATTTCGTTATCGTTGTTTTACTTGAAATTTTGATTTATTTTCAAACCGAATTTCTCTCCGTGTAACAAATTCATGCCGTTAGATATTTCGTTTAACTCGTGTTTTATTTTTCCAAAAAGGTTGTCTTCGGCGGATGTCAAAAGATTTTTCTCCTCGGATAATTACGGCGTTTCAGTTTTTTCCTTAATTCATATTCTTCTCTAACGAAGTATCGTTTAGAATCAGGATTTTCTTCGACGACCGAACGACGTGGATGAACTGAAACGATCGATTTGAAAAATAGTTTCGCGTATTTTTAAAGCGATCGTTAATCTTTGCACGAAATATACGAGCGTAAAAGAATCCTATGAAAACTTTTAATCGGAATTTAATACGTAAGTAACCCTAGTTTAATAAAACCGTATTTTATTTTGTAATTTCATTTTTATATAAATTTTTCATTACGACTGAGTAACTGAATTATACGCTATTTTATATTCACGCTGCTGTATCTTGAAAAGTTGAATATAATAAGCGGCAAAAGAGGTTAAATTTAAATAATAAAACGAATAACGTAAAAATAACTAACGAGGTTTAACGAATAATATAATAATATTTAAAAAATGAATTTAAATGCTTAAATAAAAGTTGTACGTACGAAACGAAAGATTACATTTTTTAATAGCGATCTTAGATCGAACGATATCGATTCATATATATTTTCATTAGTTTACAGATGTAATAAACGGTTACAAACATTACTTATTTAAGTTACTAGTATTTATAATGCAATAAGGAAATAAAGTTTCATATTGCGGTGTCTAGTGGAGAGAAAGTAAAACGTAATAAATAAGAAGAAGAATAAGGAGGAACATTAGAGATGATTTTAAAGGGATATACAACAGAACGAAGAATCGTATGTAATAAGTATACCGCTAAGAAAGAATGGAGGTATTTTGCCTTACGTTGTTGGTAAAACGAAATCTCTTCAATAAAAGCTTTCTTTCCTTATTTCCTTCCTAACGCTTATTATTATTACCGTTCCTTTTTTCCCTCCTCTCCTTATTTTCTTCTTCCTTCCTTTCTTCCTTTTTTCCTCATCCAAATTACACCTGTTTTTACCCATATAGTATGTACTATTTATTTCCTCCTCCCTCTCCACTTCTGGTCTGTCCTTCCGCATCTACCGTTTTCATATCATCTATTTTGGCTACCTTACTAGCTATACTGTTCCACCCTTCTTTGCTCATTATAACCGTCCTTTTTTTAACTTTATATATATAAAATATGTATACTCGTATTCCTGCTCCTACAGATGTATGTATTACCAAGCAACCGGATTTGGAATGCTTCCTGCTTCCTGCTTTACAATGAAAAAATCGAGTTGCTCTCTTTCTGGAATTTTTTTTTTTTCTATTTTGCTTCCCCTATTTCTTCGCATTATTTATCTATGTAATAATACATTCTGTAGGCCTACTTTATGGAATTGAACTCTTGATTATTTTAATCTCGACAGGATTGTGACATTTGGAATACGTTACAGTTACCTCTACTCTGTAAAATGTTTTTCCTATGTAAGGAACGGTACAAACAAGTCTAAAATTAAGAATTTTCCGGAAATTAATTTTATTAACGTAACGTTATAATTTATGGTGACATTAAAATATTTTATTTCATATTTAAAATTATAAAGAAGAAGTAGATTAAACTACGAATAAAAACGTGTTCGGTTTCTTTAATTCTGAAAATCTGTGTACCCACCGGATTACTATGCAGACTGCACTAAAGAGGAAATCGTATTTATCTGTCGGCACTAGGTACGGACTAAAAATTAAACATTACGATTATGTAGCCACGCGATAGGGCGCCTCTGAAATTCATAGTTTACTATGAAGAACTATTCGATTAGACGATAAACGACGGTTTTCCCTTATCGAATGTAAACCGATAGATGCTACAGTCTTCTCCGACCGTATATTGTTAACGTTGTAATTAACACGGTCTACCGCTTTAGATTTAACACTGTACATCTGTACGTTAATTTCACGTACATCGGAACGCAGATAAATCCGTTGTAATTAAACCGTAGTAAACAGACTTATTATTTAACTTAACGTAGTTATAAATAAGAATCGTTAAGTTTCAGTTTGATTTAATCGTAAATATATTGCTATTATCAGGAGTTTACTTGAAAAAAAAATCGCGCTTTTAAAGTTTAAACGTCTATTCTTTTAAACAAATTCCTGTTATCGCTGTTATTAAACAGCTCAAATTAAAAAGATAAAAATTAAATGTTTTAGAGTCTTATACTACTATACTCGCTCGTGTAAAACGCTTCGGAAAGAAGTTCCATTTATTATATTAACTCGCGTAAACCGCTTAGTTCATTAGCGACTTAATTTGGGGTTAAATCGTAAATTTTCCAGACCCTACCCGGGAATCGAATCGGGATCTTCGGCTTAGTAACCGTAATCAAGATATCGCTTTTGTTAAGGAAGCGGTTTAATGAATCGGTTATACCTTCGTAAAAAAACTAAATAAATAAATAAACACGTGTATATAAACCTCTAGCAGTGTGTTTTTTATCCTACAACTCCGCACTTATTTTATTTCAGTTATATTGAATTAGTGAACCGAATAAAGGAAATTGTATAAAATTATGTGACGAGAGAGATTATTACTTATAACAGCGAGCGGTACCTTATGTTTGCGGAAAGTGAATATGTGTTCTGTCATCCGTGAAAAATTATCAAAATTAATGCGAGTCTGTACCGGTTCTAAATGATTTGCCAAATGCAGATATGTTTGAAAATCAAACACCCAGGTATTCGACGTTTCCGAACCTCGCGTTAAACTATAGAGATATCCGTTCTATGAAACGTTCGTTCTTGACGCTACATATCTTAATGAATTTTTAACATATTTTTCGCGGTCGATGAATCTTGTTTTCTGGAAGATATTTTTATAAAATGCAATGAAATAAACTTATCGTAAATTATAAGAGAGAAAGAAATATTATTTTTAATATGAGATAAAATTTTAGATTTTAATGGGAAGCTACGATTCTGGATTTCTACTGTTAATACGGTTGAACAAAAAAATTGTAATTTTTTTCCGCCTCGCATGAATTTTTGACTGAAAAATATTGTAAAATAAATATAATTCTAATGCGATTTAAAAACCCTTGTAAGGTTCATAACAACCAAACGTTTGCGTTATTTTCCATAATAAAGTAATGACAATCCTTGAGCTTGAAATTCATTTACAGTGACGACCAAATCAGCAGGCTTTAGCAGAAGAAATTATTAAAATCTAATCGACTTAATTAGCGACCGATTTAAAACAAAAATGTAACGAACTTCCATCGAGTGATTTCTGGGTAAATTTAACAGAAATTTAAACTAGCGCGTCAAAACTACTCGTGTTTTATTTTATGCCGATTTACAACGACGTATTTATGTGAGGGAGGATTTTCATATTATGTTGCAATGAAATCGAAGTCGAAGAACAGACTTGATGCCATCCTAGATATGGAAATTTAGTTTTCTAATACTGTGCTCGAAATCGAAAGAATTTGTATTTTAAACACCCAAAAATATGAACGTGTGATTTTTATTTGGTTTGTTTTAAATAAGAATGATGTGCAAGTAAAATCAATTTGTCTCCTTCCTCTTTATTTCTAAATTCTTTTGTACATAAACAAGTTACAACTAATTTATTCAAATACTAACCCGGTGAGTTATAACTTCATTTTTTTTCTTTCACATTTTATTCTGTACGTCGCAGTAAGAGGAATGAGTGATGAACATTGTTGTAAAGAAAAAAAGTAATATAGAGAGCGGTCTCAATCGCACACAATCTCTCTCATTCCTCCTCTCGTTCTAATGTAGCTTACATTGCATGCTATTGACTGCACTTATAGAAAATTCTTTTGATCGTTCATTTGAAAAATATATTTATGTTAAACGAAACGCCGTTTTTTTTCTTTATTCATTTTTTTCCAGCTTCTGTTTATATTTTCTTCTATATTTAGATGTACATTGTTCTAGTTCCGAACAGCCATCAATTACAGCTTATTTATTTATTATCATTATTATAGTACAAATATACTCAAATATAATGTCGAGTGGATTTAGAAAAATTAGTTTTCAATATTTTTGTGTTTAAAATGTCTTTCAGTGTATAACAATCTATCGGCTTGTTATCTTTCTGAATCGGACCTTAAATGTAGTTAGGATGTCATTGAATTCCTTTAACTTGCCAATTTAACAAAGACCCAAAGATAACTTCAGTTACCTGGTTGAACTATAAGAATATTTATTAAGTTTTTAAAGTAAAATTCGAATAGGAATATACTTTTAAAAAAAATATGTTTGTGTGTATGTGTTTTATCACATTTATCAGATTAATTTCCCTTCGTGCCAACTTCTTATCGATATTTTTATTGAATTAACCTTAATAAATGAAATATTATTTTTTTAAATATTCTAGAAATTACCAGTAAACATTCTTTTTTCTATTTGTAAGTCCAGGTGTGCGGTTATTTATATTAATATTTGTTGTTGTTTTGTAATTAGTCTATTTATTTAGGTGTCCTTTTGCGGTCGGTTTGGGGAGTTTACCGTGTACGGTTTACTGTACGAAACTAGCATATTTACCGCTGTGCTTTATTTAATATTCATGGTCTTACATCAAGTCGCTGATGTACGCCGACGTATCTTGTGTTCCGTAACGTACTATCCGGTCGTTTTACTGCGTATCCTTTAATGGGGAATATAATTTCCTTAGTTATTTAAGCTTTTTATTATCCGCTCGTTATAAAAAATACCTTAATTGTTATCGAAACGTAGTTATTAAAATATGAAAAAGATTTTATTGAAGATATTACACGATAATTTAATAACGAATAATTTTTACTTCCTCGTACGAAGCAAAGGAGGAAGTATTCTGATTGCGAAAAATTTCGGTGTTCAGATTTCAACGGAAATATCCATTTTGACCATCCCTGAATCCATTTTGACTAGTTTCGGCGTGACGTCTGAGCGTACGTACGTATGTATGTCGCATAATTCAAAAACGATTAGCCATATAATGTTGAAATTTTGGATTTAGGACTATTGTAACATCTAGTTGTTTCCCTTTCGATTGCGATTGACCGGACCAAAAGTGTCCAAAGAAGCCCAAAATCCAAAAAGATTTGGATTTTGGACTTTTTCTTAACCGCAGTAATCAGTGCGTAATAGCCAAATAAATTTTTAATTAATGAAATACTTGGATCATACAAGGGGAAGGCATATCGCCTCCATTTATTTTTTAACTTTTTGTTTAGTTAAAATATATTGATTTATTAATAATTATTAACCTCTGGTTGGAAAAAAAATTACAATAAATAATAATTCAATAATAACAATAAAGAAAATATATGAAAAAATATCAGAAGTTATTAATGAAATAAAATTTTATGTACTTTTAAAAATGTGAATATGTAATTTAATAGGCGTACAAGAAAGTCGCCTGATTTCCACATCAGATTTTTTTTTTATCTCAATTGTTCAGTTTTTAGATGGCATTTAATCTATCTATAAAAAATGGATAACGTTTACATCTGTTTTTAACAGAAAAAATATAAAACGTCACGGATGAAAAAAAAACAAAAAATCCCACACCGTTACCCGGAATCGAACCCTAAGATCTGCTAATAAAAATCCCAAGGATACTTATTTTACTTTATTTTTTGAGAGTGTTTTTGTGTGTACCAGCACGCGCACCCAACTTTCGACCCTGTTCGGGTTATATGTACGAGTTTACGGACCCTGTCGTTACTGAAAATTCATTAAAAGTATTGAACAGTCGAGTTGTATTTTGTTTTGCGGTGTTAAAAAAAAAATGTAGCACACTTTTATTCGGACCGCAAGGTTTGAATAAAACACACGAAAGGCTGGGTGTTTTAGATACCTGTGTAAAAAGTATTGTTTCGTTAGATGGTTGTGGAGGAGGGGTTGAATGATTCTACGGAATTCGGCTTTATGAACTTTTTACCGTTTTTGAAAACTAAAGATCAATAAAATGAAGTACAGTCAGTCGTCGGGTTCAAAATAGATCAGGAGGGGGAGGGTTTTTAGAAATTAATAATTGAAAAGAATAATATAATAAATATTTATTATGTAAATAATTTTGCTTGATTGAAATTATTCCGTTTATATGTTTGTTAAATGAAGTAAAAAAAAAACAATGAAAATTTTAAATATTTAAAAGAATATAATAATACAAGAAATAAATGTTTTCTTTTTTTTAACAAATTCGAATAATATACATAAGTGTTTGAAATTATTTAACCCTTCCAAACAATATATATATAATTGTTTTTAGTTTGCAAAATAAAGTAAATTAAATTTTTTAAAGGTAAAAATTTTAAGTTATTGAACTGAAAGTTACAATATTAAGAAAAATTATTTTACGAACCGTTATTAGATTTTCGATGCTAATAAGAATGTTAATAAACGAATTTTGCCTCAATTTTACATTCAAAAGACCCGGTTTCAAATCTTCCTCAGTTATTGCATTTTTCACACTCCATAAATTTTATTCGATATTTAAGAGCACCAGTTTTTATGATTAACTCGCGTGGTGAATTAGTCGTAATAAAATACATATGTACACAGAATATATATCCCGTACAGTGTGTTTTGCAATTTCTTCTTGTTGAACAACTAGATGCAGGGCGTGCTTATGTTACTCCTCAGCAGCTAGGCCCTCCGGGCAGGTTGCCCTGACGGGCGCCGTCTCGGAATGGGATTATCAGTTGTCCAAAATTGATTGCCTCTTGTGTAAAAATATTTTTTTTGAATGATGAAAATTGATGTCGCGAAAGGTAAATTAGAAATTTAACTCTAGAAATTGATGCTAACGGATCGGAATTTTCCGCTAGCGATCGGTACATTCCGGTGCTAAGCTAAAAGGGACGGACGCACAAACATACAAACGCCGTTTAGTAGGGTAGGATAAGCAAACCCTCTTACCTCTAAGGCCCAATAAGAAGAGTACGATGTATGTGACGTGTAAATAAATGAGATGTAGTCTTATACAGACTCAGGCCGACCGTTCCTGAGTCGTACGGTTAACTGAACCCTAACCGCCGAATTACACCGATATCCACTGTCTAGTATTCAAATCCGTAAAAAAGCAACTAACCTTTACAAAGATTCGAAACCGAAAACATTAGGCTTCGAAAATCAGCTGTTTTACAAGTGATTTGCGACGAGTTTACCAGTAGATCAGTCCGGAGGGCTACGTACAATACCCATATTATGTAATAAGTAAAAAATTTAAATGGAACACCTAACTACATAAATTAACACATCGTTTTAAAGGGTATTGATAAACAAAGTCTACTCTAACCCGTAACAAGAACGACAGCCATTTTATTTTTTCATAGTTAATTTTCAAAGTGGTTTTGAAACCTCTTAAATTACTGCTCGAGTGTGAAATAGAAAAGAAAAATTGGATGCTCCAACCTCAAAACGTATTATTTTTCTGTACGTGACCAAAACTTGGAGTATAATGAAACTAGCCGTGGAAAATATTATGTGGCCGCAATTTTTGTTACGGTTGTAGCCTGAGGTTTTTTTTGTATGAAATTTTTTTGTTTTTCAGTTCCCTTTAAAATGATGTTTCATAACTCTACCCTTTTCGTTTAGAATTTTTAATAGTGTTGTGTGACGGTCTAACATTGTAAAATAAATCGTTTCGTGGTACTACTATACCTAAGAGTACCCGTATTTTGTTAACACATGCGCGCGCGCACACACATACGTATATATAGAGAGAGGGAAGACTAAAAAAACTTCTATTAATGTAATCCCTCTATTACAAATGAAAGTCTTTTTATAGAGCTTCAAGGAAAGATATATAATTAGAACAAAAAGAAGTTTTTACTGTAATCTACTTGAAGCAAATGTGTATGCCATTCTAAGAAACGGTCAAGTTTCTCGCCCGTTTAAATGCAAATTCGTTAGTCTTTTTGGTTTTTTCCACCTTGTTGTTAATTAAAATAATATATCTATGTATGTAGGCGCCGTAGAACAATGCAAAATAAATTTCCCGCGTTTATTGTCGGGTGAAATTTAAAATAAACATATCTTTTCAATAACCGGCGAATTTAAAAAGAAAGAATTTTTTTACGTATTAAAACGACAAATAAATGTTTTCTTAACTTCAATTTATTATTAATTTTTAATGAAGTTTTGAAACAAAAGGTTTTAATATTATTAAAAATGAGGGTTTGTTATTTATAATTTACTTTAATTACTACGGGTTATCTTCAGATTTAATAACCCAGAAAAAAGAAGGCTTAACCTGTATTTTTATATTAAATGATATAACTGTTCGATAATTTTTTTTTTAATTTTTTAATTTAAAAAAATGTATTACACGTTTTACGTAGTATATTAAATTGCACTAATCTTATATAGCGGGCGGCGTACTGCTGTGGACATAGGCTGACGGCTAGCTTACCGCGATTACTACCCTGAGCAACTCTTGACTATGTATATAAGGAGCTATACGAGATGTTTTCGTAAAGGAATGACCGACTGTTCCACCCGTCCTATCGGCCTATCTCTCTCGCGCGCAATGTGCACAGTTATTTTCCGCCCGCTATACTAGTAATTACAAATTAGACGTATATTTAAACCGATACAGATAAATTTTTAAACGTTATGTTGTCGACCTGTAACTTATTTTTTCATTATTTCCTTGTTTGTAGTTCCTACTTCTTTATTTTGGATGATGATATTTAACGATGTAAATAAATTTATACGACGATATTTACCGATCGGATAGAAGCAACAAGTTTTCTTAGTATATACATTTAAGTCAAGTATTTATTCAGTCGCAAACCTATTTACCGTTTCATTAAACCTCGAGTACATACGTATTTAGTATACATATTTGATTTTTGAATATAAATTCTTATATAAGTAGAAAATTGAACAACGGTCTTATTAGCTGTAATTTTTAAATGATAAAATTTTACTTGTGGTTATTTTGTGTTATTAATTGCGACATTCAGGGTGTACAAAACGGAATATCGGGATATTTAAAGCTATTTAATGTCGCTTAATTCTGGCTTACAGTAACGAATCACAAATAAAATAAATAAAACGGTGACTCTTTCGGTTTTTCCCTACAAGTGTTCAATGTAAGCACCTTTCGTCACAGGGCACACATCGGGACAGGAGAGTCCGTCCCGTACTTTAACCGTTATATCTGGAGTAAAGGAAGGGGTAGCCGCTTCAATCCTGCGCCTAAAATCGGCTATATCAGTAGGTAGCAGAGGCGCACTCAAAATCTCTTATAAAATCCTAAAGGAAAACATAACACGGTGTCAAATCGGATGTTACGTTCGCTTCAGTTAAAAGAACGGCTGGTAAACTTCCTCTGGAAACGTTCAGTTTTGGGAAGTCCCTTTTGCATTTTAAGAATTCACGAGGATTTTCTAACTCCCATATACGGACATTGTGTGTGTTAACATTTCGTCTCCTTTTCTCACGGTATTTGTACGTCAACGTAGTTCACCGAACTACCGAACCTTTTAATATGACGTATTGTATTAATTATAGTGTTACCGCATTCAAGTTGAAGCGGTTCAGGAGCAAGTAAATCTTGTAATATCGTTATTTAACGATCAGAATTGACTGTCACCACGCGCCCTTTCTCTTCGAAGTAAATAAGGACCAACGATTCTAAAATTTGCTAGAGCAAGTTTCAGCACACCTGGACTGTGATGAGGGGACGGATGTGAAGATACTTAGGATTTGTATCAGATCAGTAATGAAAAGTTTGTTTGTTCGCTGCGCCCGATAAAAAACGGCTTCGTCACTCATTAGCAGTATCATTTTATCAATAAAATTTGCACAAAATATCACCCGATATGGTTTGTCACGCTTACTTAGATCTTCCGTAACAAGCATTCTCTACCGATAAAAGTTCAAATCCTTTTGTATAATTCTTGTGACACTGTTTGTATGAGTTTCTTTCGTCAGTGTTTGGAGAAGTTTGAAACGCAGAACCTGGTGATTTGTTTTTCGTTGCAAAAGCTGTATTTCTGCGATTCGTTAACCTACAACTTTATCGTATCGCGGCTAGGAATATTGAAATTCTGACGGAATAATTTCTACGTAATCGCAACGAAATATTTTTAAAATAAATTTCCACTACGATTGTACGGTGTACAGCAGAAACCTCTTCCTCTGTTGCCGAATTGGAATCTGGTATGCAAGGTTTCAGCCGTTTAGGTTTCCGCCTACACCTCACGATTCATTTCGGTTTAAAAATCTCACGTTCCCGCGACTTACCTTGTACTTTATCACTCTCTTATTCCCACTTATAAGGTGAATCGCACGCTGTTCGCCGCTGGCTGAACTACTGAATCGAGTTGCTTCCGTCATTCACGGGAAGATTGCAATGAATGTATGATAAAAAAAATTATCTTTAAATAAAATAAAGTTCTTTTTTCTTTTTACTTCCTTGTACGAAGTAAAGTTGTACGAAGTAAAGTATTGTAATCGCGAAAAATTTAGGTTTTCAGATTTCAACGGAAATATCCATTTTGACCGTTGACCATCCCTGAATCCATTTTGACGAGTTTCGGCGTAACGTCTGTCGTATATATGTATGTACGAGATCATGCATAACCCAAAATCGATTGTCGTAGGATGTTGCAAATTTTCGATTTAGGATTGCTGTAACATTTAGTTGTGCTTCTCCCCTTTTGCTTGCTACCGACTGGACTAAAAGCGTCCAAAAAAGCCCAAAATCCAAAAAGCTTTGGATTTTGGACTTTTTCTTAACTGCAGTAATCAGCCCACATTGAGAGTTTTTCAACGATATATCATAAGCGATACTTATTTTCGTCGGTTCCAGAGTAATAGCCAAATAAAATTTTAATTAATGAAATATTTGCATCTTACAAGGAATATCAGTTCAAATCAGACTTCATCTCCTTTTTTTTAAATTTAAATGCATTGTTATTAATATTTTTTTACCTCTAATTATAAAAAAAAAAATTATAATAAATAATAACAATAATATATATATAAGAAAAAATATCAGAAGTTATTAATGAAATAAAATTTTATGTACTTTTCATTTAAAAAAATTGTGTACATATAATTTAATAAGATGACAAGGAAGTTATGTGGTATCCACATCAGATTTTTTGTTGAGGTTTATTTAGAATTATAAATCCGATAATCTTGGGTAAATAATTTTAATTACCCGATGTATCGAAATGTTTTTACTCGTTTATCGAGCTGCTTAAGGGACAAATTAATTCTATTTTAGTAATAATTTGCAGATTTTCATAAAGATGCAAAACCCCTCATGTTCTAAAACAAAACATATTTTTTTTAATTAGAAAAAGAAATTTAATGAGTCGTAAAATTTTACGACATAGGAAATTAGGCAATTATTTAAAAAATTTTCTTCTCGCGTACATTTATAATAAATGTTTAAAATGTCTAACACGAGCGTTGATGTAACGTCGACTCGTTTCTTCACGTTTTGTGAAACATTGCTTAGAGTTGTTTCACTTATGTTAGAGATGTTGTCTTCGATTTTTCCTACCGATTCGTTCAAACTGCGAGTGTGTTTTCTAAAACAGCATCTTTCAGCTGAAACTATAAACAAGAATCTAGCGGTGAGAAATATGAAAAGACGTGTAGGAAATATTCCGCGGAAAATTATACGATCGTCGAAGTCCATGGTGATTTCGTTCGAATCAAAACTCTTCAGTTTAGTCGACAGTGCGGCACGTAGCAACATCTCGCTTGAACTGACAGTTTCACCCTCGGTTTCAAGCGAGGTTTCGAAATTTTAATAATTTCAGAATTAAGTTCTGCAGTGAAAAAAATCGGTCCAACCGCACTTCGTTGCAGAATTGCGCACCGAACAGCAATTATTTGAAAATGCTTTATTATATTTTTGATAGAGGAATATGGAATTCTCAGAATTCCATATTTCTCTATCGGTTTTGACAGTTAATTTATCCTTAAAGATGAAACCACGCTTCACGTGAATAAAAAAAAAAAAACACTGTTCAAACACGTACTTCACCTCGAATGAAACGTTTGCACAACGTACAGCGCTAAAATTGTCTGTTAAAGGCTTTTCCTTCACTATTCGGGTTCCATTTAGGCGATACTTCAGTTTACAGCAGCAACATGAACAATCTCCAACCGAAAATCCAGCCTGTTGAGAATGTTTTTCGAATGATTTTTCTCACGTTACGCGGAACCTTAAAGCGATTGGTGAATTTCATCGTCATGCAAACTGTTATCAAGTAACGCTTGACGAATTACCATCTTTACGATCATATACATTTCCTGTTTCACGGAATCTAAACGCTAGATGAAAAATAGTCAAATTATTTTATATTTACGCTTCATAACTGCATCAACCGACTGAAATTCATAATAAGACCTAGTGATTAAACGATGTTTTACTATAAATGCACGCTGAGCTGGTGAAAACGGAAAACGGCACGATTTTCGTTCAGCTCAATACTACTGATGGAGACCTAGTACTATGAATAATCTATGCGTTTTGATCTTGTCTTGTACAGTCTCTCTAATACTTACCTCTCTATCTATCTGCCTTTCCAAGAACTTTGTAACAACTAACTTATAATTCTGGGATCAGCGACCGTTTTGGGTCGAATTGATTTTATGAATGCTGCGATGAATAAATATTGCCGCTTAATTTCTGATAAAATCAGGTTTAGTAAATATTTTTATAATTCCAAATTTATTGGACTTATTTAAATTCTTATTCATCCCCTTTAACGTAAATTATTATAATAAATATAACTTTAAATCAGTTATCATTTACTGGATTAAGAATTTTTTTTTTTTCATATGTATTCTGTTATTTAATAATAGCGTATTTACTTTTTGTGCTGTATAATTATTTTAATTAATGCTATAATTAATATTAACGTAATCTTAAGTTAGAATTCTGTACAGTTGTATTGAGAGGAGAGTGGAAGAAGTGTTAGGAGAAGACCAATTTGGTTTCAGAAAAAGTATAGGGACAAGAGAAACGATTTTAGGCTTCAGATTAATAGTAGAAGGAAGATTAAAGAAAAACAAAACGACATACTTGGCATTTATAGACCTAGAAAAGGCATCCGATAACGTAGACTGGAATAAAATCTTCAGAATTAAAAAAAAAATTAGGGTTCAAATACAGAGATAGAAGAACGATGCTAACATTTACAGGAACCAAACAGCAACAGTAATAATTGAAGAACATAACAAAGAAGCCGTAAGAAGAAATGGAATCCGACAAGAATGTTCCCTATTCCAGTTACTTTTTAATCTTTACATAACTGGCAGTTAATGATGTTAAAGAACAATTTAGATCCGGAGTCACAGTGCAAGGTGCAAAGATAAAGATGCTACGATTTGCCGATGATATAGTAATTCTAGCCGAGAGTAAAAAGGATTTAGAAGAAACAATGAATAGTACGGATGAAGTCCTACGCAAGAACTACCGCATTAAAATAAACAAGAAGAAAACGAAAGTAATGAAATTTATTAGAAATAACGAAGATGGACCACTGAATGTGAAAATAGGAAGAGAAAAGATTATGGAGGTAGAAAAATTTTGTTATTTGGGAAGTAGAATTACTAAAGATGGACAAAGCTGGAGCGATATAAAATGCCGACTAGCACAGGTGAACGAGCCTTCAGTCAGAAATATAATTTGTTTTTATAAAAAATTAATTTAAACATCAGGAAAACATTTTTGAAAGTATATGTTTGGAGAGTCGCTTTATATGGAAGTGAAACTTGGACGATCGGAGTACCTGAGAAAAAAAGATTAGAAGCTTTAGAAACGGGGTGCTATAGAAGAGTGTTAAAAATCAGACGGGTGGATAAAGTGACAAATGAAGAGGTGTTGCGGCAAATAGATGAAGAAAGAAGCATTTGGAAAAATATAGTTAAAAGAAGAGACAAACTTGTAGGCCTGAAATAGTCGCTTTATTATTAGAGGGTCAGATAGAAGGAAAAAATTGTGCAGGCAGGCAACGTTTGGAATATGTAAAACAAATTGTTAGGGATGTAGGATGTAGGGGTTATACCGAAATGAAACGACTAGCACGAGATGGGGAATCTCGGAGAGCTGCATCAAACCAGTCAAATGAATGGACAAAAAAAAAGAAAGGAAAATCTTAAAGACGACTGCAACCGACTAACAAATTTTTCTTTTATCGGTTGTTGCTTTGTGTTATTCTTTTTGTTATCTTTAGTAATTTAAATTTGTGATTTTTTTATTTATAATTTTGTGACGATTCTCTCTATTAGTCATGTATTATGTCATATAAATAAATTCAGTTTCAAAAATTGAACGATGAACAACCGAACCCTGATGTTATCTAATAATAAGAAAAGTAAAGTATATAATGAACTCTACATTAATATAACGTGCCGAGACTGAACATCATAAAACACAATAATTTTTTTTTAAATTTAGAATTACTACTTTTTGTAAATTTTTTTTATACTTGTATGCAGATCACACTACTGGATATAACATTATAATATCCAAGGAAAGGTTTTCAGGAATTTTCGGCTAAATTTATTTTTACGGATATTTCATCATTTGAATTCACTCAGCACGATTAGTTTCAATACCGGCGGTAGTTTTGCAGTAGCTTCGGATTAGTGTGTCTTCTTCGTACGGCGAATTCTCTTTCTCTGTCTTTCGTTATCTAGTACTGTTATTAGGTCGAACTGAACGCTGCCCTACTGCTGCTGCTGCTGCTGCTGGTCGTGCCTTGTTGCAGAGTTGTGGTGATCGGTTATACGCTCGCTTGCTGTACCGTGCTGGTACCGGATGCCACAGCCTTCTGAATTAAGAGGAGATGTAGAGCGGGTTAGAAAGGGACGGCAAATAAAACTAGACTGGCTATGGTTATGGTTTTGGTAGTAAGGGTCGAAGGGGCAGAGGGTGGCGGTACCATGTTGTGCACCTAACAGGAATATTAATGCCTTTGGATTAAGCGTGTTTCCCTCACTATCTCTCTTACATCTTGCATTTACACAAACACACGCGCGCGGTTTCTCTGTCTTTCTCATTTTTCTGTTCATCTTCCCTTTTTTAATTTTCCTAATTTTATTACCGATTCCTGTCTCATTTTATACAGTGTGTGTGTGTATATATATATATAAATATATATATATATATATATATATATATATATATATATATATATATATATTGTATACATAATGTAAAAGTACTTCTGCGTAATTTAAACAGTTAATTTTACTAATTTCCTAACCAGTATTGAAATGCTATCTGTTAGCGGTATTAACACATATTTGTTTAGAATATATTTATCATGTTGTAATTTTCTACAATTTACGGGAAATTTAGCTACCGGTTCCGTTTCTTGCTAACTGCTTGTTTCTTATTGTGTAAGGATTTTGTTTTCGGTGTAACTATATTTATTTTTAAATAAAAGTAAAAAATTTATCATTAAATAACACAATATATATACTTAGTTTTATCAAAACGTGGGATTCCTTGAATAACTTTTCAGAAGCTAAATATAAAGAAATGAATATCAGGGAATGCTCTTACTTCGAAACTATCTTTTTTTGTTATTTGACCAGCACACCAAAAGCAGTCAGGCGGGCTACTCAAAAAGTCTAAATGTAAAGAATTTAGTTGTGACAAACAATTTAAAATATATTAAAAAAACAAAATTTTGAGCTACACCATCTTTAACCAAAATGGCAATCATTTGACGTGTTCACAACTTGTTTTTAAAGCGGTTATAGTACCTCTTAAAAACTACTGGGAAGACGCTACTTCGGATTTACAGTAAACCTTTTTTTCAGAAACAACTGTGAAAAATATAAACGGTCAAGTTTTCTTCCCCGGCATCGTCTCCAATAAATTAATTTTCCCGATCCCGAAATTTGATTTTTTGGTTACCCGTCTTTAAAAATTTGTCTGCTATTTTCCCGGCTGTAGCGATGTATGCTGCTATAGCTATAACGACGGGAAAGTATATAGATCGGTAAAAAAATCGGTTTTTATTTTCGTTTCTGCCCTAAGGAGACATTCATTTTTTTTTTTTAAATATAAATTTAAATAAATTGTAAATAATCTGCGAACAAAATTTAATTCCAATGTTCCCAATGCCAAAATATATATTTGTATGAGACATTCGTTTGTGCTTTTGAACTTACGTATGACGACCTATATTTGGTCTTATAACTCTGAACTCCGTCGATCGATTTTCTTCAAACTTGGCAGAAAGGTACCTTTAGGGGGAGAGAATCTATTAAATTTTAGCAAAAATTGGAAAAAAGGACGGTGTTTTTTTATGCCAAAATAGAATTTCAAATTTTTACCGGGGCACTTTAGCGAAAAATGTTTCGTACAAAAACTTGAAGTTCTTTTTTCGAGATTACAACTTACCAAAAATCTCTGTTTAATATTCATTCCCCACTATAAAATGATTATATAATTTTCTTTTTTTAACTATATATTGCTTCACAAAAGATTTAATGGAACTTTTTTCATCTATATTTTCTACATTGATACGTCTTCAAACAGCAAAAAAAACTTTTGCCTGCCCGCTCCAGTGATCTGTGGTAAAAAAAAAATTGTTTAAATTCTACTTTAAATTTAAATACATTTCGTGAATTAACGAATCCTATTTATTTAAAGTGTAGAAATCTTAATTTTTTGATAGCCTACTCTTTAGTATTCCTTGAAAAAAAAAATTAACCAAAAGTTTTCACCCGTTCGTAGAAAATTACAGTTTGTTTATTTATAATTATTGCTGTATCTTTATATTTTTAACAGTTTTAAGAAATTCTTTTTAACTACTTTTCGAAGAAAAGTACGATAATACTTTCGGTCGCGCCGTAGGATCGGTGGTTTCTGCTCAGAAATACTTGGATGTAACATTTGATGAGGATCTTCGATTCGAGGAACACCTTTAGAGGTGTTCCTCTAGTAGCCTACGCTGCGCCTGTCTGGGCTTATCGCATGATCTTTAGGTGTTATAGGGACATTCTTTTGAGAGTCCAGCGTCTCCTTCTGTTGGCTGTTGTTGGCGGTTATAGGATGTGTTGCAGGAGGCAGTCTTTATTATTGCTGGCATTAAGCCGATAGATATTCGTGTCGTATTACGTAAGGAACCTTATATTTCCAAACAGGGTGGTCTTCTTACTTAGGAACGTATGCGGGAAATTGAAGACCAGGGTTTTACATCTTGGCAGGCCAGTTGGGATAACTTCCCTGTTGGTCGTTACACGCATGGCATATTTCCAGTTGTGATTTGCGCGCGGTTAGGTGGATTTCCCCCAATCGGTATATTACGTAATTCCTTTCCGGGCATGGTGCTTCAGGAGAGATCGGCTAGGCTTCGTTTAGTAGATTCAGGTGTATGCCCGGATTGCGGTGTTGATGACACGATGGACTATGTCCTCTATGTCTGTCCCCGGTACGAGGCTGAGAGTACCAGAGTAGTTAGAGAAATTGAGAGAGTGAACTCCTTTTTGGATCTCCGAGTTAATCGGAAGGTCCGTGGAGAATGGTAGATATTATCCGGTTTCCTCCGTTTCCTTGCATTACCTAGGTCGGCTGAAGATGTTTAAACCGAGTAGGATCCCGGGTAGCTAGGGTTTCGGCCAAGACATTTGATTGGCCGGGAGTAGGCGTTTTGGCATCGACCCTCGGTTAATTCAAAAGCGTTGATTGTTGAAGTCGAGTGGCAGAGTCACTGACGGATGACTGCACAACCGATAGCAAGGTAGTCCATGCAGCCGTGTGAAGTGTGGCAGGGCGGTTTTCAGTTATGGTGTTTATAGTGTGGTTGATGGGATGCGGCTCTGAATTTCGTTGTTGAAACGTGTAACACATTTTGAACGGTATGAGTTTAGCATTAATTGTATCGATTGTAATTACTTAGTCGACGGTTGAGACATTTACAGTCACAAGCGTCGGTACTAAAATTGGACTAGGCGCGGGTTTCGCGCTTCCGCGGATTCGGTTAGCTAGTTCAGAGGGTGATATTGAAGAAAAAGAATAATGAAGATGTCCGCAGAAGCCTAAAGCGAAGGTGTTTGCTGAGTTATTAGTTTTTACTGATGTGAATGTCTGCTGAGGCATTTGCATCGGTGGCATCCCGACTTAGGCCTGAGTTTGAGATGTAATCGGTTAGAAGGTCTGAAGAAGACCTCCGATAAAGCCCGTCAGAGCTCGGAACGGTGGGGTTAGTGTGGCAACAGGAATCGTCACAAAGTGGGTGTCTTCACGTACGGGGTTTGGATGGTGGGATTGGGGGGTTTTAATGATCTTTTTTTCGGTTTGAGGTATGAGAAGAACGATTCATGTATAAAACCTTGTGGCTCGAAAATCTCCAAAACTATTAGATCAAATTCATTGAAATCTATTTACGCTGTAGTAGTGTATCTGAATTGTTGTACATGTGAAAATTTAATGAAAATTGGTTAAATGTTTTTTAGTTACGCTCAATTTAAAGTCGACAACATACAATTTAACGTCAATATGAGGTTATGATGACTCTGTTGTGATGTATTTTTCATACGCGCTTATCTAGTGTGTCACAGATGGTGAGCGAGTTGAAACTTGAAGCTTGTTTACTCATTACTAATCGAACATATGTAGTGCGTTTTACTCTGAAAATCAAAGCGCTTCTCACTGTAAAATAGCGAAAGCGTCGGAAACGAGTTGGTCTTCTTGCTCAGAACTACGCAAGAAATTAAAAAAAAAATTATGTTATCACTTAGGAATTATTTTCTTAAAAATTAATTTTACCCGAATGCTTTCCTTTGAGTATGGGAGCCCCGAAAATGAAAAAAAAATTGTTTTCGCAATTTCAATCTTTTAATGCTCAAACATATTTTGTTAAACAATTGTTTTCGCAATTTCAATCTTTTAATGCTCAAACGTATTTTGTTAAAAAATAAAATCACTAAAATAACTTAATACCTCTTCCTTGATGTAGAGCTCCTACATTTTTTTTAAATCTAAAAAAATTGTATGAAATTACGATTTAAATCAATTTCAATAAATATCATTAAAAAAGCTCCCTGATGCACGAGCCCGCTAATTTTCATAAAATTGAAACGTATTTTTTGAACCTTTCTCAGCTTTATTACTTTGTCTATCTTCACGCGGCTAAAGCCGCGATTCGACAAAGTCCTACAACTGTGGGTTGTTTCTGGTCCACGGCTTACGTACACAGCCGGCGTGCATATCGTATTAAATTCGCACGGGTGGGGCGCTACTAGGGGCGACGGTCGGCACTAACTAAACTAATGTAATTTCACAACTTAATAGAACAAATTTCATTTGTACGGTCGGCAAACCGGTGTAGCAGCAAGGCGTAACGTAAGTGTAACGTACCAGATACCGAGTTAACCGGGTGATCGAGTTTGAGACCCGGCCAGACCGAGTTACGTTTTTACATTTTAAATATTATCCATTTATTTAATTCTACCGCTGATCTGTGACGTCACTGATGCTGAGGGTGACCTTGCTCTACAGCCTCACCCCCTTGACCTTTTAAATTGAAAATTTAATGGCATCAATGCCCCGTTTACAGAAGTAATGTGACCAAGGTTGATCAAATTCGATCCAGTAGCTCTGTAGATATAAGGTGATTTAGAGGCCAACAACGAACACACACACGTACATACGAACATTAATCTCTGGATTATTTCCAACAAGGTTTTTTGGGTTCCTTATTTGTCAAAACGTCAAGATCCGGTGTAAATCGTATATGCCCAAACTGGACCGATTACAATAATTTCCCTTCTAGAGCTATAGCTCTGCTACAGCGCTATCTAGACGGGGATTCTTTTATCATGATTGCTTAAAATGCTTGAATCGCCGTCCTTTTTCCGCATGTTAATTTTTTATTTCAAAGTTACGTACGTTATCAATTTATTGATTTGATTAATAGTTAGTAATTGTTTTCATCTCGTTAAAAACATACGGCATGGGAATATTTTTTTAAGGTTCTTATCTTTCACGGAAAAAGTCGTTTGTACTTTTTATATTTACTGATATTATTTAAGTGTTTTAAGCCACTTATAATTAGAAATTTAATTACTTAGACAAATTGATTGAATGACTTTGTTGATAATTGAAATTTATATTTCATCATATTCTCTCCATATTTAACTTAAGTTTTTATATTTTATCAGCTTTTTTTATATCAAAACGTTTTTTCGTAATTTTAATGATTTTTTTCCTATCACGACTATCTAGTTGCAGTATTCTTTTTTGGGGAAAGTACACTGATCGGGTCAGATTTTCAGATTGTGACGTTTTCACGACTCCCATCTAACTAAATAAACAAATTTTAGCATTAAAAATCTATTTCGTGGACTTATAATGGAATTCAGATTGTTTTGAAGAAAGTAGAAAAAGCGAAGGTAGTAAAAACGTTGAAGAAATTGGATGAGTAAACAACGGGCGAAAAACTAGCTAAGGTAATTAAAGAAAAGAGAATAAAGAAGAAGAAGAACAGAGAGGAGACCTTGATGAAAATAATAAATGCCATAATAAAAACAGCAAACGAAGTAGACTGTTATGAGGGAAATAGAGCCAAGAAAATATGGGTAACTACAAAAATTCTAAAGAAATTGGAAGAATTAAGGAAGTATTAGAATAAGAGGTGTAAATGAAAGATGAATCGCAAATTAAACAGCGAGTTAAAAATGGTAAGATAAAATATTAGTGAAAGGTGTTTCAAGGATTATTGAAGATCTAGGAAAGAAAGGGCAGTACGATATGATTTACCCACCGAGTTGGTCGTCATCGCAAATCAGCTGATTTCGAAGTCGAGAGTTCCAAGGTTCAAATCCTAGTAAAGGCAGCTACTTTTATATGGATTTGAATACTAGATCGTGGATACCGGTGTTCCTTGTCGGTTGGGTTTTAATTAATTACACATCTCAGAACGGTCGACCTGAGACTGTACAAGACGTCTTTCATACGTATCATCCTCTGAAGTAATACCGTGCTGTGGTTCCGTAGGCTCAACAGAAAAAAAAAAGATGTGATTTAAAGGAAGTTAAGAACATTAAATGGAATTAATGCAAAGGGAATGATAAAATGAGAGAAATTGAGGATGATGATGGTGAAATGCTACACGAGCGGAAAGATGGAAGGAATACGTGGAGTTTTTATATACGACGAGAGAGAAACCTGAAGTCCTAAATGTAGAAAAAGAAAGTGAGGTAGCTGAAGAGGATAAAGGACCATCGATATTAAAACGTGAAGTAGAGAAAACGATTAAAGAAGCCGAGTATAAAAAGTTTATTGGTATCGATGAACTTCCCGTAGAATTGTATAAATGCTTATAAAGGAGAAAGGACTGGATCAGATAGTTGAATTGTGAAGTAGGATATACAGGATGGGAGAATGGCCTGAAGACCATCAAATTTACAGAACGGAGAACAGTAAGGTTTATAGCCCGTGTCATTAAAATATTGTTAAAAGCCTTAAACTGGAGGTCGGTAAGACTAATTGAAGACAATGCAAAAGAGAAACGGTTTGTTTTGCTCGAGGAAAGTAAAAGCAACAAGAGTTGCCGCTGGACCAGTAAGCACGGTCGTAGGGAAATATTTAGAAAGAGAAACATGAACGAGTCTGTTTTTCATACATTTAGAGAAGGCATTTGATCGCCAAACGGGAGAAAACGATAGAGATTCTTAAAGAGAAAAGAGTGGAATGGGAAGACAAAAGAAATCAGATAATTAATAAACGAGACAAACAACCGCGATAAAAGTAAATTAGACTATCACTGAACGGATGGTCTGAGTCAAGGTGTTAGGTACGGATGCTGCCTCGCACCTACACCGTTCAACATTTAAGATTTGGTAAGAAATTTATTTAAAAATAGAGAAGAAGGAATAAGTATAGGAGGAAGAAATACATAAGGCTTCCTTATGATACAACAATTCTAGCTGATAACAGATACATACAATTAACAGTCCTGCATGAAGGAATGAAAGAGTACGGAATGTAAATAAATATATTTGAAAAACTAAATTAACAAAAGTAAAAAACAGAAAGACTGGTAAGGACAAGCAAAGAAAGAATAAAAAATTTGATATGGACACCACACGACTTCCTCGTACGCCTATTAAATTACGTATATATATATATATATTTTTTTTTTAAATTAAATTTTCTTAATAACTTCTGATATTTTATCGTACTGTTTTTTTTCTTATTATTTATTGTAAAAGTTTTTTTTTCAATCAGAAGTTAATAATTATTAATAAATCAATACATTTAAATTAAAAAAAATTAGATGAAGTCGGATTCGAACCGATGTGCCTTCCCTATGTAAGATCCAAATTTTTAAATTTTATTTGGCTATAACTTTGGAACCCATGAAAATAAGTACCTCTTATGATCTATCGTTGAAAAGCTCTCGATGAGGGCTTATTACTGCAGTTAAGAAAAACTCCGAAATCGAAATTTTTGGGGTTTTTTTTTGGACACTTTTGGTCTAGTCGATTGCAATCAAAAGGAAAGATACACAACTAGATCCTAAAAAAAGTCCTAAATCCAAATTTTCAACTTCATACGGCTATTCGTTTTTGAGTTATGCGAGATACGTACTTACGTACAGACGTCACGACGAAACTAGTCAAAATGGATTCTGGGAGGTCAAAATGGATATTTCCTTTGAAATCTGAAAACTTAAATTTTTCGCGATCTCAATACTTCCTTTACTTCGTTCGAGGAACTAAAAAGGAATTTAGATATTTGGTGATAGAAGATCGGGAGCGTTGGAAATAAAAGGAAGAATAGCGAAACCAAAGGTAAGTAAAAAAGAAGAAATTTTTACGTTATAAAAATTTGCATTTAGAGTTAGAGATTAGCCGAATATTATGTACGCAGTATCTTTTTGTTGAATGCGAAGCGTGGACGACGAGGATTAGACTTTTGAGATGTGGGTATGGAGAAAGACGGACAAAAAAATAAAAAAGTTATGAGGAATGTAATATTTTTGACTTAAAAACGTTAGGAATGAGAAATATACTGTAAAGGATTAAAAAAGGAAGAGTACTTTTGAGGGAAAGGAAACCGGTTAGGATATGTGGATAGAGGAAGTGGAATCTTAATAATTGCACGTCAGAAGTAGAAAAGTTTGATAATTTTGACGTTTGACAAAATGCGTCATGCGATCTTAAAAATACTATTACAACTCGATTCTAGTTCATCTTCGCAATATTTATCGTTAGAAAATCGCTTGATTTTTAATATTTAAAGCTACAGACTTTAGATCTTTTTTTATAAAAAGTTTGAATCGATCCGACAAAATTTTTGTTTTGGATTTTAAATTATTAATTTTTCGTAATTAAAAAAGAAATGTAGAAACATTTTTGTTACGTTAAAAAAAAATTATTTTTCATTTGTTTCGAAATAAATTTTAAGCATACTGAAAACCACGTTACCTAATCGTGTTTTTTTTTAAACATTCCGTAATTAATTACGGTGTTTAGAGGTATTTTTACATCTTAAGGGATCGCGCATGTATTTTTGTTTGTGTATTTGAATTTAAGATTAATCGACTTATTCCCGCAACGTAATTTTCAAGTGGATCGCAAAACAAGTTCTACCGACTTCATAGCCTATAAGAGAGAGGTTTCTCAACCGTTATCACTACAACCATTTTACTCTTTCTTTCTTCTACCGCTATCCTTCTCGATCCTCGCTGTTTAACTCGTCCAATTTTGTAGAACTAACAGAAAAAAAGGAAAGAGGAGAAAAGAAAATAAGAAGGTCCGTAATTAAAGTGGATTGAACGAAAAGGTCGTTCTTTGCTAGATTGCGGAATACTCCCAGAGGGTTCCCGCCGACCGAATCCGTTTGTGCTCCTCTCCCTAACCCCGTTATTCCACCACCTATACTCCTCCGCATCTTTTCTTCTACCATCTCTCCATCGCCATTCTTCTACTATTATTATTACTTTTTCTTCTTTTTTATCTATAAGCATATTACTTTCTTTGTTTTACTTAAAATAACATCTACCGTATTCTAAGCAGAGATTTTTCGTGTAGAATTACCTCTTAGCTTAATCCTTTCTGTTTTGGTGTTTATTTATTTGTTCGGACTAATATTACCCGTTTGTTTTCTTTATCGGCTGTTTTATTAATATTTTTTAACGATAATGACGTAGAAAACCCCATCGGCTTCCTATTTTACAAGCTGCATTATTTTTATTATTCGAGTAATACTTATAACGTTTACTCGAGTATTTCAGGAAACGGATAATATATTTTACTTAATATTTTATTGCTTTTTTCCGTCTTGTTATTCTTTGACGGGCGGTTCTATATTCGTGGAAACATTACAGAATCAAATATATTTTTACGTAAGAAATCCTTTTTTCTTTTACATTTTAAGTAAAACTTAAAATTTAATTAAAATACATTTTTATTGTAAACTTAAGATGAAGTCGGTGTGCTCTGGCCGAATAACTTTTAACAACTTCATTCTCCTATTAGTGTAATTAGGTACGACTGAAGATAACGTAATTGGCTAACTGGAATACGATATCGGGCAATTTAATTGATTTGATTGTTATTTTCTGCTCTTCCTAATATTGTCACTCTAACATTTGTAGTTGATGCGAGTAGGAGGTACTCGCATCAACTACAGTTCCCAACTCGCAGTTCTGTGGGTGGAGGACCCACAGAACTGCTTTTATTACTGATTCATCCTGAGTTGGGATCGTCGAATAAATAGCGACGTTAAGCTCCTCCCACTCACCACCGTTACTGTCATGACCTCTTTTGATTTGTCCCTCCCGCTCTAACGTTTATACGATTTCTTTTAACTAATCCTTGTGATTCATTATTTTGACATTTTTAAATTTTATATAGGATCGAGTGTTTATTTGTTCATTTATCTCCTGTTATTTTAACGTATGTTTTCTAGAATGATTAAATATTTCCCTTTTTCTGCATAATGTATTTTAATTTTGTTACTCTTGATCAAGTGACATTTTTTTATAATTAACAATATCACTTTAATTAGATTATAATTGCCGAATATATCAACATTTTTTAAATTTATTTTTTGTAAAAAAATTTTCATATTTTTAGTCAACAGGTTCTCGAAATACGAAGAAAAAGCTATTGAGAAATAATGTTGAATATCCCCCTACCGTTAAATTCCAATGTCTTGAAAGTTTGGAATTTGATATAATTTAATACGTACTTTGGGGCCTCCTTATTAAAGCAAAATTTTCTACAACGCTATACAAAATGCCAAAAATGGCGAAAACTACCCCTAATTCCTTTTTTAATTTTTTCGAAGATTTAATGTCATCAATGCCCTATTTACAAAACGTTTATGAATTATTTTTAAAGACTTTATGTTACGCCAGTCCGGATATATTAATGAAAATAAAGGGCAACCCACTTTTGTAAGCAGCCACTTGTTCCGGAAATTCAGTAAATTTTTTTTGTGCTAAGGGACTTTGAAATTCAACATTAAAATGCACCGTTAATAATTCACCAGAAAAAATGCGGGCCTACGGCCCGCCGCGAAAATGTTGCACGGTTTACGTATCATTTTTGCCGATTGTAAGTAAATAAAGTTCATAAATTTAGCGAACAACAAAACCCTTTACGTTCATTCGAACGATTGAATCGTTCGTGCGCTGCGCGCAGGTGCCCGGCGTACTACTTGGTCGGCTCTCCGCCAATAGCAGCGAAGTGTGAGCGCATAAATCAAACAAACCAATTCACGCACCTTCCTTTTTATGGGAAATAATATTGCGTAAAAAGCTTCGCTTCCGTCGTGTGTCCACACAAAGACGCACTCGTTTTAATTTTTAATATTCCAAATTTGGAACTATTTTTTTTTTTATAATTAGAAAGATATTTATAAGCACATTAAACAAGAATTCCAATTTCTAATGCAAAAAAGTTAAACGTTTTATCATCAATTATTTTATGTAAAAACTCTTTTAAAAAGTTTTATATTTGAATGCATTTTAATTAAAAATTCTATTCCATTAACTAACAGTTCGTTCATTATTTACAACTTCTTAAAAAAAAAACTTTTCATTAATTTAATCTGAAAGTAATGGAAAAATTTACATATTTATTCAGGTAGTTAAATGTTTTTCAAGATGCGATTTTCTTCGTTTCTGCTCTCTATTTATTTACTTAATATATTTATTAAAATGGTAATAATAAGAACTAAATTCATTTAACAATTTAATTATTTAATTACTATTTTATATATACATATTCTTTCGTAACTTCCGTTAATATTCTTTAATTCTTTCAAATTTACATACGTAATTAAAATAAAATTTAATTGAATAAAACACTGTAGATGATTCGTAATTTAATTATACCGTTATTTAATTACGTATTCATTATGAAAATAATAATATATTTTACTTTCTTTATTTTTCAGGTGAGTTGAAAATTTTGTCGTGTATTTTACTTGTATTAAGTCTGCTTAAATGTAAGTATTTTCTACAATTATTGGTTTTTTGTTTTTATGTGCTTGTGTGTATGTACATGTATTACGTGTTGTTTTTTATCTTTTTACATTTAAATATGGAACTGATTACTAGTAATAATATTGCTGATCTTTTTGTGCATAACGATTTCAAATTGTAATCCTTTCTCCAGCAATAAGATGCATAGTGAATCTGTAGTTTGGTAACCGATCGGTCACGAAATTAAAACCACAGTGAAAATGAAACATCTTTTATTTGTAACAAGTACTTACATAATTACGCTATTTCTGTACATAGTCGCCACTCCTATTTAGACATTTGTCGTAGCGTGGTACCAACTTTCCAATACATTCGTCATGGAACGGAACCGCCTGTGTTTTCAGCCGTGTTTCTACGCCGGTCTGCAGCTCGATGTCTGCGCCAAAATGTTGTCCACTTAGCCAGCATTTCATGGAGCAGAGGTGAAAATCGGATGGAGCCAAGTTCGGGCTGTATTGTGGGTGATGAAACAATTCCTAACCAAAACGCTGCAGGAGCTTCTTTGTTACAGCTGCAGTGTGCGGCGGAGCATTGTCATGGAGGAAGACAATGCCTGATGACAACATTCCTCTCCGCTTATTCTGAATTGCCCTTCGTAGACGTTGAAGAGTGAACTCCAATCCGGTCCCAGAACACAGTAGCCGTACACTTTCTGTTGGAGAAGGTTCGCTTGAACTTCTTCGGTTTACTGGGAGAATGAGGATTCATCCGCTTCCTCATGTAGAAACGTTAGGGAGGCGTCCATTCTGATTGTTTTGTGACGGTCGGACAGCATTTTGGGAATCCATCTCGCACACAGTTTGCGGTACGGAAGTCTCTCACTCACAACGGTGTAGACAGCTGACCTTGAAATTTCAGGAAACGAATCGCTCGATACAGAAATTGTGAATCGACAATTTTCTGGAATCGCTTCATCCACTCGCTCAACGAGATCATCGGTTGACACTCGCTTCCTTCCCTGCACTTCCAAACATCTGCACGTCCTGCTTTAAAGTTCTTGCACCATTGTCTCAGTTTGCTGTCACTCATTGAATTTTCACCGTACACATTACTTATTCGTCGATGAATTTCAGCCGCATTACACCGCTCAGCCTGAAGAAATCGAATTACCTCACGCACTTCACACTTGGCGGAAGATGCTATTGTTGTAGACATGTTTACGTGCTAGCTGCATGTTCGGAACTAAACAAAGTGACGCGGCGTGATTGAAGGCCAAACTAGTGACGCTAAGGCCAACACATTTGTGCAAAAGTTCATCCGATTTTTGCGCGGGTTTTTATTTCGCAACCGATCGGACCTTGAAAAAAATAACCCTCGTATTTGAATTTTTAGATCTTGAAAATCGTTTAAATTTATAAAATTCCATGATAAAGAGAATTTTCAAACTAATTTTGAATAAAAGAATTATTGATTTTTTTTGGAATTAATGATAAAAATAACTTCTTAGATTGTTGCTATTATTATAAAGCGGATAAACAAATTTCACATTCAACGATTATGACGTAAGAATATTGCTATCGTTAAAATTAAGTGTGGTGTTTTTTTGTAATTTTTAATTTTTTTTTGTGTTAACTTCTTCCTTATTTATTTTTATAGTATTTTATTAATAGGCTTGTTGAATTGTTATCATGTTATTTAAAATTAAAATAATATTAAAAGTTCATTTATAAAAAAATTGTCATGCAAAATAATCACTTATTGATTAATAAAGTATTGTACCGTTTTGTATATACTGTGTATTTAGAATTCTGTAGGCGATTGAATTTTTTTTTATTAGTTCATTTTATAGACATTCGTTTAAGGGTTATAACATTAAAGCGATATAGTTACCTACATCGCTTATAATTCTGCTGATAGATTTTAGGATGCCGAGGACACGGCGAACTTAGAATAACATTTTCTATAGTTGATGTCCTACATTAAAAAACGAGTCAATTTTACAGAACCGTGGGGGATTATAAAATTTATGTTAGTATAGTATGCGTGTTTGTGTTTATTATATTTAAAAATTTATTCCTGATACATCCGTAAAAAGTTAAAAGTTCTTACGTCTTTATTGCTGTGTTCATTTTATTTTTTTTCCGATACGCAGTTTTTTATGAACTTTTTACACGTTGCTGGTTTTTTAATTAATAATTATAGTAAGCCAAAATTTTGTTTTTATACTTGTAATATTCTGCTTTTGTGGTTTCTTGTTATCATTAGGCGATTTTGATTAAAGAGTCGTGTATGTTTTTCGAAAGAAACGAATTTTTAAAGAAATAAAACTACTTTTTTAAACATATAAAACTATTTTTAAAGATATATAACAAGTTACTTTCATATAACAAGTTACTTTCATATAACAAGTTACTTTCACATACTTGTTATATATCTTTAAAAATAGTTTTATATCTTTAAAAAAGTAGTTTTATTTCTTTAAAAATTCGTTTCTTTCGAAAAACATACACGACTCTTTAATCAAAATCGCCTAATGATAACAAGAAACCACAAAAGCAGAATATTACAAGTATAAAAACAAAACTTTCATGTACTACCTGGTTGGTATCGAAAAGGATTAATTTTTTTAAATTTACTCAAAAGAAATCTGAGCTTCATTCTTTCGGTTTGGATAATTTTACGTAGTCAACGAACAATAAAGGTGTTGTTTTTTCGGCCAAAATAAACTCGTTTCTCGACTTCTTCAATCTGTAGATATGCCTGAACCTGTTTATTTTAGGGAACAGTATAGTCGATTCGTAGAACGGGTGGCTCGCAAGAGTATCCGGTTTAACTATATATCGGTTCAGTTAGACCGATTTCCGCTGCAGTATGAACGTCTAAATAGATTTACGAAAAATAATCTAAAATGTTCAAGGAGGGGATTTGCCAACAACTGGATGTTGCTAATTAAAAAAGAAAACTTACTTTGGTAAAATTTTTCGGAAGTCTGAATGATATTTCCTTTCTAGGCGATATATAAAAAGTTGGTAATCTTTGAAGTTTTTTTAATTTAGCTAATAATACGAGGCGTAACCGGAAAGTCACGATCGTTTTGTTGTTAAGAAATACACAAATTCCAACAGAATAATTTTATTATTGTATGGAAGATCATACCTTAAAGTACTTCTCTACACAATTTTTACCATTATTAAGGTACTTTTCATATTTTGTAATCAGTTTTTCATTCCTTCTTCAAAGAATAGCGCCGCCAGTAAAGATAATCGATGTTATTTATCCTGAACGCCATAGAAGAATAAAACAAGTGTTGATCGCAACGACGACAATTTTAACCTACAGTTCAGTTCATTCAAAGTTCTCTTGATTTATTTAAAAATCAAAAACAGATTCACAAATTTAATAAGTCTGTAATATAAACTTACTCTATCATTCACTGCTCTGGTCCGCTTTCGGGAGCGTGGTCAATGCCTACACCCTCTTAGACCGCGGCTCCAGCAGTGAGTTCTCCACACATCCATTCTCATCCTAATAGCGAATATCTAAGCTAATCGGAACTCGATGACATAACGCGTATCTTGGCGAAGTAAGCATCCAGTCGGGCCCACTGTCACCCGGGTTTTTGTTCTATTTATACATCTGTAACAGCATCAAACCCCCTCAGCCACCTTCCGAAGGGCTAAGAATCTAAAGAAGCCAGCAACTATCTTCGATTCCTTTTCGGTTTTACAATTAACTTGCAGATCAAAACCGTAATTGATTCTCACAAACTTTCTATCTATTTTGCTACGTTCAGCTTCGTACCTGGGGCAGACAAGTAAGACATGGCGCACTTCATCAACGGCCCTACTCTTCGGACACAAGTCTGAAGTAATCGAACCAAATTTGGCTAACCTATCTCGAAAAGCACCGTGTCTAGAAAGACATGACGATTGGAGGAAATCCACCCGACTACCTGCAAACTTCAGGAAAACATGCGTGAAGCGGCCATCGGACGATTCAGTCCACCTGACGTGCCGTAAACGGAAACCCTGGCCGTCTATTCCTTTTTGTCGCCCAGAAGTAAATCGGCCTACCTAGCATCGAAACGTAATTGGCGCTCAGTCAAAAGGACACCACCGCTATACGTAACTTTTCACGACGGTATCGCCGTCGTACCTCTGATCTGCAAGGGATCGCTGAAAACAAGGGATCGAAAAACAAGGTAATCGCTCGACGGCGATCGGGATTATAAGGTGGATTGTTCAATCGCTCCCGGCCGAATTGTTCAATGGTTTTATTGGTTTTGTGAACTCGAGTTAACATTTTCGGTATCCGACGAAACCAACTTTTACGATCGCCTAGGTATTGTGTTACGATTTCATGTGAAATTGTTCATGAAATTTCATACAACTCATTACATAACGAAGAAATTGTAAACCGTTGGGTTTTTTTTAATTTTACGGTGATCTCGCTTAACCAAACCGTTATTCACGACTGAAAAACGCCTCTCCTTTGCTTGTCATTCCCATTACTTCGTCCCTCACTGAACTGTCGCATCCAATTTCTAACCGTTGCATCACCTATAGCCGTTTCACCCTAAACTTCACTAATTTACAGATAAATATCAGCCGGTTAGATATTTCTCGGGTTTAAAAATCGGATAACTAGCGTAACTTCATTATCGGCGAGATTGTCGATCGAATTGAACGTTTTAAACGATCGTAACAATTATGTATAATCGATTGTAAGCGATCATCGCTGTACTTATAATGGCGTCAGTCGAAAGGCAGCGAATGAAACCGTGCTTACTCAGAGCTGCGATAGCAGCCCTGCGGCAGTGCTAAAAAGAAACTGTCCTTATTTTCCGGATACGCCTCGTATTATAGATCGAATAAAATTAATTCTCTTATCAACAAACCCAACATCTTAGTCTTATAATAAACTAAAAACATTACTATTTTTTGTATCGAGTGTGTTTTGAGTGCGCGCGTGTCAACAGTATAAATACCTTATTGAACCGGTAGTTTTAGTATTAATGTAGGGAGTTTGAAGACTTACGTTTGTGTAAAGAGCTGTATCGGAAGTTTTCGATTAAGATTTAAATTAAACTCTCTTGGGCTGATTTTATACTTTACGTATCGTCAACGTCAAAAGGCAGTACGATATCGACTACGGTGCAAATAAAGCGAATAGATGGATAATCATATTTTGAAATGGAAGGAGGAACGAGTTGATGGTGTTATTAAGTCGTGAAAACTTAAACAGAACAAGAAAAAGACGGGTTGATGCTAGTAATAGAAATAAAACGACGAGGGATGAAAGATATCAGACATTACCGTGGTTGTTTGATCTTTTTATTAAAAAGCGTATATTTTTGTACGTGTTTTCTTGTGTTATTACATCGGTACACGTTCACTCTTCTATGTTTATTTAGTTTTTTTTTTTTTTTACGTTTTGATTATATAAATTTTGTTCTTTCGTACTTTTTTATTATTTATTATTCTGTGTACACGATGGTCATATGGTTATCTTTATCGGCGATGCCTTTGTTTATTATTTTATTCTTTTTTAATTAAATTTTTATCTGTTTATTTTATTACACGACTGCCCAGAAAGGCGTGTAATGTACTAAAGGTGTATATATGTATGTGTTCCATCGTAGCAGTTGAAAGGCCGAACCGATTTAGATGTATGACACCGCGTTGGAATCCTTACGTTACCGTGTGTATCATAGGCTATATAAATATGTATACGTATATATATATATATATATATGTCATAGTGGAGATTTGCCGGTTGAAGCACAAACTTTAACGTATTGAATTAATGAACTGCGATCCTTTTTCACGGTGTTAACCGGGTTTGAACCGAACGATCCAAATCAATCGAATGAATAGTATTACAAAAATAATGTAATTAAATCTACGTTAAATAAAATAATATTATATAAATTTTAAAATTTCTGTTTAATAATAACGGGTTTCCCGTGGGGACTGCGTGTAAGGCTAGAGTGTTGAGGTGATGCGAGAACCTCGTGCAAGGATAGATTAATCATCACCGTAAACTGGTAACCAATGGGGGTCTCCCTAGGGCACTGTTTTGAGAGGCGCAAAGCGGTGCTCTTATAAAATCTGCAAACAATCGTCCGTTTTTCAAAATTCAAACGGGGTATTTGCTAGTATAATACAAAACGACGATGGAACGAAACCAGAAAAAAAATTCATTGATATATTCAGAAAGATCGAGTAGCCTGCGCTACGCCGAGATTAGCTTGTGTCCGGCAAGCTCAAAGGGCACAAACGGTCTTCGTAGAGTTTGATGACGATACGGTTAGAAGTAATGCTGTCGACATCGGATCGAGGATCGAACCCAAGGGACTACCTTAGATAGAGCTGTCGTAGATCCGAGCACTCGTATCTTTGCCAAGGGTCAGGCCTATATTGCACCGAGTGGCATGAGACGGTTGGAGAGTTTAGCTATTCGTTGTTTCGATCCCAGGAAATTGCATATTAAAAAATTGTTTTTAAAATATAGTTGTATGATCCGAGGAACCGATCGCTTGAGAAATCTCTATCGTTTAAATCGGTATACGCCAATTAAATAACTAAACTGAAATATTTACAGTTACCTCGATTGGCTCAGTACGTTATATCCGTAAGTTTCGAATCGTGAATTTTTCACGATGATTACTAAGAAGTATTAAATAATAAAAACAATCGTAAGGATTAAAAAAGCACGAATGTCAAAAAATAAAAAAAATAAATTGAAATAAAAAAAGAACGATGAATCTTACTAAAAAAAAATAAAATAATAATAAAAAATAAAGAAAGGAAAGTATGGAAATAAAGGACTAAAAATCGTTAGCAGTATTTAATTAAATAAAATAACTGGTGACCGATTAACTTTCAGACCATTTTAATGTGTTTAAATATATTTTCGCGTTGTACTAATAGTAGGCATTTAAGTTATCTAATAATTAAGTTGGTACCAGGTCTTACATCGATAAGGAAATTTTGTCCTTCAAAAAAATATTTAAATGCATTGGGGAGCACTTTAATATAGAATAACTACTATTCGGAACTCTTTAATATAGGAAAATTATTATTCAGAGCTGCTATATTTGTTAGAAATTACTGTATTACCGCTATTATTATATCAGTTAGAAATTAGTACTTTAAATATGAAAAAGCAAAAAGATTTCTTGTGACAAATTAAAATAATTAACATCAAATTCGATAAATCTAATTGAATTTTTAATAACATACAATGCATCGTGTAAATGGTTATTTAAGTAAAATCACGAGAGGCGTTTTTAAATCCGTTTCACATTAAAAATTAGATACTTGTCTTGAATTTTTTAAACAATTATCATTTTCCTCCCTCACTCTCTCACTCTCTCTCTCTCTCTCTCTCTCTCTCTCTCTATATATATATATATATATATATATATATATATATATATATACACACACTATGTATTAGTAAATCTATCATATATTTAAAAAACTAAATAATTAATCGTAAAAGAGATATTAACCTAAAATAATGTACAAAACAGTATAGATTATGCCTACCTATGTGTATATTATGAAATAAAAAAAAATAATAATAAACGATATCGTCTTAAGTATTTCAGATGAAAACGGAACTTTATTATCTAGCTTAAAATCAATCTAAACCACTTAGACTCTGAAAATGGATTGGACAACTGTTACACACCACAAAAATATGAAATTTATCTCAAGAGAGATAGATTGCATGAACGTTAGGTACCGTTATAAAAAATCTCATTTGTTAAATAAAATTTAGACAAGATAAATGTTGAAAGTTTTTATTTATTTTATATAATAAATAGCAGGAATTATAGACTAATGCCTGATTAAAACCGCGGTAATTATTATTATTTTTTTTTATGAAAGATAAATTTTGTAGCGTATGAAGAAACATAGAGACTGACTGGGATTCGAACCCAAAACTTTATGGATGAAAGGCAGATACGCTGTTACTCTGCCGTGGCGGTAACAATCACAGAAATCTTAAAATTAAAAAACGGTATTATTTATTATTAGTTATTCCCCTTAATCATTAGACGATTAATTTTTATTATAATAATTATTAATATAAATTTTTCGCACGGTCTAATTATTATGTATTGTGAATTTAAAAAAAAAGATTAGATTATTTAGTATTATTATTTTATGATTTGTTTGAAAGAAATATTAAGTTGCGGTCCATCTCTCAGGTCTTTTGTACTTCTTACAATCTAATGTTTGTTATAATAAGCCAAATGCGCTTTGAGCTGTGTTAAACTTTTTTCTTTTTTTTATACATGTGTTTTGAGACAAGTGTAATTTTCTTAACTATCGCGTAATAATGGATAAAAATGAATTTTACACGGTTTTGATTGTATTACTCTCGGTTCACTAAATCTTCGCTAAATATTTCGTGAATAACAGAAAATGTGAAATTTGGTATAATAATTCTAGTTAATGGATTTTTCTTAAGTAAAAAAAGTAATTGTTATAATGCCGATCCCAGAACTTACATATTTTATCATTTTCGAGAAAATTATTGTAAAACACGATAAAAAAAAGATGTTTTGTAACAATGTTTTAGATTCGACTTCGTTAAATTGCCGATAAAGAAACTCTAAAAAATATTCAAAGAATTTAATTCTGAGAAAATTTGTATAAGTAACTATAACTGAACGTGAAAAAGAGTTTAGGAAATTTGACATTTTATAAAAATAAATCAGAGCCGGAAACGTGGCAGAAAAAACAGTCAAAGCAGAAATCATTTCAATACCGGAAAGTATCTACAGACATGAATCAATTATTAAAAATAAATATAAGAAAAAGGAATTAAATAAGACTATAATTTTTTTTTCAAATTTCATCGTGATATTTTAAAATACCAAGGGAAAATTCATTGTTTAGAAATAATCTTGGATAAATTAATTGAACAGTTTTTTTTTTTATTTTACAAGTGGCTGTATAAATATATTTATTAAAATTAAAATTAAATAAAAGCTATTACAGGTTATTTATTTTAATAATTTATATGTATTTCCGAACGTTTCTCAAATTTTGAAATGATTTTTGTTTCGGTTTAAAATTATAATACAGTATTAGGTTTCATAAGAAATCTAGCTATTGTAATAGGTACCGGAAAATGTAATAGATTCGACTTCCGGAAAATTTCGACAAATATTCGCGTTTCACAACTCCCACACCCCAAAATCATCGTCAGTGCAAAAATTTATATATATTTCACTTTCTTGTGGACACGATAACCGCCGTAATTTTGCGCCAATCACTTTCAAATTGATACGTAAAATTCAACGACCCAAAATCGGGTCGTTGAAGTTCGTTAACGGGCAAGTTACAGTTGCCCGTTAACGGGCAACTCTAACGGTAGAGTTCGTTAACGGGCGAAATCGGACCGTGGGAGTGGAAATGTAGAGTGTGATTTTTCGAAAAAAAAAATCGCTATAACTTTCTTATCGAACTCGTTTAACGTGAATCTTTCCACCGCCGCCAATCGCCGTAGTTAAGAAGTTTCGGTTCTTTCTGTTCTCTTAAGTTACGGTATCTGTTAAGTTGTTACTCAGATTTAAACGATTACGGCAAGATGTGTACTTCACACCGCTTTCTTGTGGTAAATTACATGTAAGTATTTTCAGAGCGAAAAATTCTTTGTTGATTATCGACTATGGCCTCTGTAGTACCAAGGGAAGGTCGCCTGTTTCGTTTTCCGGTTGAAATTGACCTCGTTGTACGCCATTTTTAACCGAATCGTGAATTCTGTTCGCTGCTGGAATAGCGGCGTTGAAGATATTTTCGCGAATATTTGTGAGTTTCTTGAAAGAATCCAGAAAGCACATAAGTTTCTACTACAGCGATGTTTTTCTCGAAGGATTAAAGAATTTTAGAAAAACTTAACTGCAAATAATGATACTATACTGCTACGGAGTACGAACAGTATACAGATGACAATAGACGAGAGTAGTAAACGTTTAAATTTTTTCCATTAAAAATTACAATTTTATCGGTCTGAAAGTATACTTCTGTGAAACTATTTATTACTTTAGTCCCCCCCCCCCCGGGGGGAGGGTGCGGCTAAAATTTAATATTAAGATGATCTGTTGAGAGTTCTGTTATTACAATATTATTTATTCAATTTTAGGTAAAATAGTAGAGGTATAAATAAGTGCGATAGAGTGAGTTTGAGCGAGCGTCGAGTTAATTTAAGGTGGAATTTCATTTACGATGTCGTGAAGCATACACAGTATATTATAGGTTAGGTTTGAAAGTCTGCCTATGTATTATATTTAATAGGGTAGAGATAGCCTGAGTAAATTTGCGCTCACAATATTTCACTTTCTAGTTTACAAGCACTTAATTTCTCCACAGCTTCTAATTAAATATTCTTCCATGTAACTCTGTGTGCGAGCGCTTTTGAGATTTTGCGCTTGCGCTTTGTAATGGTAACTTTTAAAACAACCTCAGAATTTCTTTTTACGACTATTTATGTATACATGCTAAGTTAACTGTCTTATTGGCTATCCGTTTTTTAATGGAGTTCATGATGCAAGTATTATATAATATTTTTTTTTTAAATATTTATTTCTAAAATACCAGGATAATAGAATAAAATACCTTACATACATACAGCTGAAGGTAATAGATAGTAACTGCAGTACAATTTTCTGTTATTTAAAAACTATCACGTCGTTTAACTTTCCTCATCAGTTTAACGCTTAATAACTCTTCGTGGTGATAATAAGTGAGTTGCAGATGATGTTAATTTATTCTGAAAATATTTGACTGTTAAATTACAAAATTTTATTTCATTATTTAATTTTTCTAAAATTCATTATATGGATATTTTGAAAATCCAGAAGATACGTTGAAGAAAGGTTTTTTCATCAATTTTTAGACTTTACGCGAATTTACACCCATTTAAAATGAAAAAAAAAAAAAAAGAGTAAAATATTCTCTAATTGGCTAGTGTATGTATTTTTAATAGATGTAATTAAAAAGGTTGAGGCAACTGATTTGAGGCACACTCCGAAAAGTGGTATAACCATTCTCATGATAACATGAATCTCATGCAACGCTTATTTTTTATTTCTTTTTACCGAGAAACATTATCAGTTAAAAAGTTAGGAATATCTGTTTTTCAAAATTAAAAAAAGCTGGCAAAATATTGCGTGACTTTCCCGCTTACACCGGTCAAGTCGTACAATACAATACACAGTTTTTTCATTGCAAAACCCTTCCGATTTTGTAATTTAATTGTATAAAACTTATTTTTATTTTGAAAAGTTTTTAGAATTTTTTTAAATTTTGGGGCTCCCGCATCAATAAGTTTTTTTTATCGATTACAGTGATTATCAGAATAAGATGTAAGCATCAGAATTTCCAAATTTAAATTAAAAAATTTGATTTTTGGGATCCCTTACTCTAGGGGGCAATTTAGTAAAAATATATATTTTTTTTTTATCAACAAACAAACAAATTTGAAAAGAATCGTTTAAAAATTTTGTAAAAACAAAGTATAACTATTGTGATAGTAATGAGAAAACCGCTTCTTATTTTGGGTCCGAGGTATATTAAAGGGGCCAAACTATTTAAATTTTCATTGCCCTTAAAGTGACAAAAAAAAGTTTTTTCTTTAAATATATATATTTTTTTCTAATGTGTACGTTGCAATTTGTTCATCTAGTGACATTAAGCAACCTCTCCACGACCCAATGAAATGAAGATTATATATAAATGAGGTCAGGCCGACCATTCTCGAGACGTATAGTTAATTGAACTCCGACCGCCAAAGTACTCAAATATCCGCTGTCTATTATTCAAGTAAGTAACTTTAACTAGGATTTGAACCTCAGAAACTTCGACAAAGACTCGGAATTGTTAAATAAGTGTGATTATAAGGACGAGTTTTACCACTAGACTAGCCCAGTGGGTTTTTTTTTTACACGACTGCCTGTTAAGAAGTGTAATTTATTTAGGGTGTATGTATATTATGTTTGTCCTACCGTAGCAGCTCAACGGATGAACCGATTTAGATGTATGACCCCGCGTTGGAATCCTTTCGTTACCGAGAGTATCATAGGTTATACACAGGTGGCCAGGAAGTCACCGTACCCGCTAATGTTGGAAATAAAAATTTGTAATGAATTATAAATGAAAAATGAAATATAATAATGAGTTATTTTATTTACTCACTTGATACATACTATTAATTTTATCGGTACAGCGGGTCATGTGTTCGCCCTCATGTTGCACGCAAAATTCTATATGTCGCCACGTCCTCTGGTGACATGCGACGGAGTATTTCTGGCGTTACGTTATGGAAGGCGAGCTTCACAGAGCGACGCAATTCTTCATTTGTAGTATAGCGACTTGCAAATACGTGTACTTTGATAATTCCCCGTAATGAATTGTCCGGTGTGCCGAGATAAAGTCATGGTGGCCATGATAACGGAGCTGGTGATACTGGAATACCGAGACGATCCGACGTCCTGGAAATTTTTCATTCAGAAACCCGCGGACTGATAGAGCAAAATGCAGATGATCCTTCCAGCTGCAACCGTACTCGTTCCGTGAAATCCTTCTCTTGAAGCTATGGTATTAACCGTGCTTCCAACATCTCTTAATAAGTTTTTGCATTCACTACCCCGTCAAAAAAATAAGGACCAAACAAATGAGGAGCTATCATTCCAGCCCAAATCATGTCGTGCGGTGGATTTCTTTCCAATTCTCTCGCGTAATAAGGATTTTCTTTCGCCCAAAGATAACACATTTCTGGGACGCAAACTTCGATAGATTGCACATTCGTCAGTAAAAAGCACTTTCCCACGGTGCACTGCAGGGGAAATTTTTCTATTAAAGCCCGGCAGGGTGCAGCGCGAGGTTCCATGTCTGCATCCGTCATTGATGAAAATCGGACGAAATTTGCCTAACTTTCAAGTCCTTTTTCATACGGTCTTGCATTGTCGTCTGCGGTACACGAGGTTCAGCTGACCGTTTATGAGTTCATTTCATTGGAGATTGTTCAATAGAAACTGCAACAGCAGCACATGTTTCTAACCGCGGTAACTTTTGTCCGCTCCGCGGACTATCTTTAAGCACGTTTTTTCCAAGCCGACATTGTTGTTTTTCTTGATGGCGGCTTATTAAAGCGTTCATGAACCCATACCGCTAATTAGCTTCATTGTTTGATTCGTATGTATCGTTCATGAACCCATACACTTGTTACTGACCGCTCCTCGACGCTGTAAGTACTCGTGTCAGCCATTTTAGCACAACTATCTTTTATTCAGAGTGTATGACGTAAAAAACTGTTCCCAACCGACCCCGACGAAAATACCGTATGTTCTGAACACATACTCTAACTTAAATTTTTCTTTAACTTTAGGGTTACGGTGATCTCCCGGCCACGCTGTATATATATGTATATAGATACTACAATCAAAATTGTCATGTGCACGCTCTTTAATTAGTAATTGTCCTATATTAAAGAGCAGTGTTTGTCAGCAATGTGTTTTTTAACTTTTTATTATTTTTTTTTGTTTAATAATAAAAATTAAAAAGGTTAGACTTAAAAAAAAATATTGTTTACGCTTAAGGGTATCGCTTAAATAAACTGTTCTCAAAATCTAATACCATCTTCAATAAAAGCTAAAATAAGAAGGTAAAAATTATCAAAAAATATTTTCTGTGTTTAAGGTCCGAGGTTTATAATTTTGGAAAATCGCAGGTATTTTTTGGTAGCCTATATATGATTTATAAAATATCAATAAAAACATGTTTATTATTAAAACTGAAGTGAGATAGAGGAAAAACAAAAAATTAATTTTAAGAGGGAATTGATTTTTTGAATTTTTTTTTAGATTACTTATACATTTAATTAAGATAGCAGATTTGCCAAATTAAAGTTTTTTCTAAAGTGTCGATGAAGAAAATTGAAATTAGTTTTTTTGTTATATCCCTTCATCCCGTGAACGAATTTCGTACATACATACATACCATATGTTGTTTTTTTTTGTCTTGATAAAGTAGGTAGACTCTAAAACGTTAAAATTTGCAAAAAAACCCGATACCCCATTTTTGGCATTATTGACATATTTTCCTCTTAAATATGATATTCTAGGTATATTGACGAACTTGACGAACTATTACTAAAATTAAACGTAACATTTAAATATGAAAGCATGAAGGGAAGAGTTACGGACCCGCAGTGAGAGTATCTCAGTACCCATTTTGATCAGTTGTAACCAAAATTAAATGGAAGCAATGACCCGTATTCAGAAGTCATCATACAAAATATAATAATGCAATCTAATCGTCTAATTACTCGTAACTTAGTGTCCAGAACAAAGAAGAAAATTTAGCTTGTTCGTCTCCCACCCTACCGTTTTGAATAAAAACGAATCATCACAATATCTAAGGTGCATTAAATTATGTGAAAAAATATGTACCTATTCTTTCAGTAAAAATTTCAAATATGGGACTCCTATGAGGTTCGTATCTCTGTTTAACCTCTTGACAGGTTTGTCACCAAAACCAAACGATGTCAGTGTTCCGTATGAAGAAATTGCCGTGCTAAAATTCATAAAAATCGATCCGTTTAGTCTGAGATACCGAGTAAAAACAGGGGCTTACATACCTACGTATACGTACATCAATTTTTCAAACGGTAAAATCGTATATCTTCGCTTAGGCGAGCGGGTTACGAAACGTCTGGATCGGCAACAAAAACCCGTATATAATTTGACTTGATTAGCTTACTTTCCTCTCTAGATATCCCATTCGGCTTTCTGGATTCGGAGTCCGTAGGCAGCCGCGTCCTTTGTTTCTGACGTGTGAGCGAGATGTTGTCTTATACGTACTCAGGCCGACCGTACCTGAGACGTCTGGTTAATCGAAACCCGATCGCCAAAGAAGAGCGGTATCCACGATCTAGTATTCAAATCCGAATAAAAGCGACTACCTAATTAAAATTAGCGGCTAATTTATTACGACCGGTTTTACCGCGAGACCGACTTTCTCTTTTTTCTGTTTAGCCTCTGGATCCGCCGTAAGGTATTAACTTCAGAGGATGAATGTGAATGAAGTGTAGTCTTGTACGTTCTCAGGTCGACCGTTCTTGAGATTTGGTTTATTGAAACCCGACTAGAAAAGTAAACCGGTATCCGCGATCTTTTATTCAAATACTAGTAATCGCCTTTACTAGGATTTGAACCTAAGAACCCTCGATTTCGAAATCGGCCGATTAGCGATGACGAGTTTTACGACTGGACCGACCCGGTGAGTTTACAAAATCGTTTAATTAATATAAAGCGAGAAAAAAACAAATATAAAACGGAGAATTGTCGACGTATTTTATTAGGCGAAGTTTAATCCGTACAAAAATTAACATTATTTTATTAATAAGTGCTGTTTTCAAGTACGTAGTTCATCACTTAAGTCTCTGTAGGAGAAAATTCTACGACATCTCGATGCGAACGGTGAGCTTATATCGTCCAAGATAGGTTGCGATAAGCGGAAAGTAATTGTTTAATCTGTTCAGTCGTTATCTTTGAAATGATTATTTGAAACCGGATATTTTATGAAAGATCATCGCATATATTTCCCTTCTACTAGATAGCAAAACGTCGTATTATGTTAATTTGTAAAAAAATCCAAAAACGCATTCGGTCGTAGGCGCTTCACAACACAAAAGACGGAGTGCAACAGGATTTCGCTTCGCTCGATCGATTAAATAAACAGAAGGTACAAGTTAATCCCTAGAGGTATAGAATGCAATAGCGTTATATATTTAATATAATTGTAGTAATCGGTTTGACGGATTAATTAATCGGTGTTGTAATTAGCTTATAAATTAGGTCGCTTTGATTATACGACGTAATATATTCGATATAAGACAAAAGGAACGAGGGGTTGTCAATCGTTACGGTTCGGATCGGCGGGAGGGAGATATGTTATTGAGGAACGGTATATGATCGCTAACTCTGTACCTTTGTAGTCCTGGGTGCGGTAACTAGACGATCGGTTAACGACATATACTCGTGATTAGCTGCCGCAGAACAAGACGGTAACTCAAACGCACGGTCGGGTGTAACTGAACATTATCATATGTCTCTATGGAAGCTATAATAATCACATTAAGCGCGCGCGCGCTCTCTAGTTTGCATATATGTGTGTACCTAAATTTAAATATATACGTGTCTATATGTACGTCTAAATCTATATGAGCATATCTAGCTTAGAACAACCGACAAATGAGAAATCAAATTAGCATATGTTGATGCGTTCTATTCCAAATTAGACTTTGTTACGGTACGTATATCTAAACGAGATTGTTCTTTTAAGGTTTATTAGAAATCAGCCGAGTTATCTTTCGTTTCTGCTGATGACTTGAAAATTTTCTATTAACAGATTCGGATCTCTTTAAAAAATAATTAAATTTTTTAAAATATCAAAAGACTTTTCTTACGAATTTTACGAGATATTTTGATTACTTTATTATTATAATACTGACCTCCGTCGCAGAGCGGTAACGTCTTGGGTTTTCATCTGGAAAGTTCTGGGTTTGCAACTCGTTCGATACAAAATTCATGTATATTGTGAAATTTTAATTAGGCATCACGGGGTAAATAAGTAAATAAATTATTTTTCTAAGCACGTATACCGCCTTGGATCTCGTCAATTAACATTGTTACATCTTCTTCTTTCTCTTTCTGCAGTATTCTTTCACCGATTTGTTTTTTCTTCTGACCTGGTATTCTTTGGCTTTTTCAACTTCTGAAAAAATTTTCCTCTTACATTTTTCCTTTCTACAATACCTTCCGTTTTAATTTGTACATTTTTTTTTAGCTTTAACCGCATAAATGCGGTTATTGCAGGATTGCAGCCGAAGTGTTAAAATATTTTCTTATGAGTCCGGATTAAACGTCTATAAAACATTATATTCTTTTTATAATCGATCCGATTCCTTTTTAACTTCCGAATAAATTTCTGTATTACTTCTTTTTCTGTATCATATCATCAGTCATATTTTTTCTGGTGTGTGACTGCTGATGAACCGATTCATATCCCCCTGACGATTTCCCGGCGTAGCTCGCGATCCTCTGTCATCCGAGTCGGTGTGTTTCTTCAGTAGCCTTTTCGGTTTGGTCCAGCCACCTTTTCAGCGGTCTTCCGCGTCTTGCTGCCCTAGGTTTTTCCCTGTACGACTAACTTCTCGTGATCTTTGCCGGGCCTACGGGCTATACCACCGATAAAGCGGAGAATACGCTGACAGCATATTGCGGACGACCTCCTCTGCTCGTTTATAATCGAGTCGTTTATCTTATATAAGAAGACGCATACATATATGTATTATAAGAGGACAAAACATACTACCGAAAATGCTTCATATTTATACGGAATTCGGTTCGTACTTAGGGAAGGTTCCGTATGCGGGAATAAACGATTAAAAAGAAAAAAATAATTTAAAAAATTAATTTCATTCACCCCTCTGCCTCCTAGAAAAAAAAAAACAGCAGTATGTAAATGTTACAATATGAAAATTTTCGATATTTTAAAAACAGATAAATATATATAAACTTCGGACAAAGACGAGATATTTTTAAAAGCATTTTCAGTAAAAAAAAATTTCTTTATTATAATCATCTAAAGTACATATATATTTAGAAAATATTTGTAGCCACCCTGTTAGCTTCTTGGTGGGGGGGGGGGGACGTTAATATTTCTAAATTATTTTAGAATTCTTTAAAAACGATTTTTTTCATAGGTTAAGAAGTTAATAAATAAATAAGGACCAAGGTTTAATAATAATCTTCAACATTTTTATTTTGTGAAAAATGGATCAAAGTTTAAACCGCATGTAAATATCAAGAAAATTGGGCAAACGGTTGCCAAAGTTTTCTGTATAAAATAACTTTTTCGATTACACGGTTGTTTTCATTTTATGTTTTCAACATAAAAGAAGTGACGATAGGATGGTAAATTAATATATATATACACAAACTTTTATTAAAATCTTGATATTCATATTTTTTCGAACGGTTTACTGTACTTAACTTTAGTGTTTCGTAGGAAGTTAAACTTTTTAGTGTTGTATATCATTATAAGCTACTTACGTTCACGTAGACGAGTTTAAACGTGCGGAAAATAGTATGATTTAGATATTCTGTTCTTAGACTACTAAATCTGCGAATAGAAAGTCGGTTAAAACTATGCCGAGTAGGCAGCCGGTTGGTTCACGGTATACTTTAACCCCAAAAGATATTACTACGGCTTAAGGAGGAAGTTGTTAATTAAAATGAATAGAAGGGCTAACTTCGTTAAACTATATTAGTAAGGGATGAACGAATAAGTACGAATTTTATACGTATATATAGATAGGTATACCGTATAAAGGTTATAGAGGAAAGTTTCTGACTATCGTCTTTTAATGCAAACTATTGATTGCGCCGTTAGAGATTACAATTGGGTTTAAACTATTATGCTAATCTTTTATTAAAAATAAAAACCGATCCGTGTATTTATTTTTGCGTTAGTGTTAAAATAATTTTTACTTATCGTCCTTATTTCAATTATTAATTACAAAAGAAAATAATACGGTTACAACAGAATTTCTGGCCTTTTAAAGTTTAAATTCAATCTGATCCTTATGCCGCGTAAGAAAATTATCCGAAAATTTTGTTTTCGATTGAAATAAAACGGATTTTAAAATATTTTATATAGCTGTTAGTTAAATAAGATTTATTTAGCTTTAACTATTAAAATTGCTACGTTAACCGATTTAAAAAAAATAATAAAACGGTAAATACTATAAAATTGTTAGATTCCGACCGCACAACTATATCTATATCTGAATATATTTTTTAAAGGAATTGAATAATAGCTCAAAAAATTATTCTCTGGATGGATGTAACCCTGTAACTTTAAATACGGATAAAACCGTTGATATTTGCTTCTCAGATGGAAGTAACATTGCCGATCGCATAACGTTAATGATAATGATACTAACGGGTGTTTCAAAAAGGAGGAAACCCCTAAGATTAAGAAGGTAGAAGTCACGCGTAGTTAAATTTTATTTTTCTCTACATGTCGTTTGGGAACACGGTATTCCAGGTTAGCGGGTTGTAACGGTTGAAATTTCCTCCTTATGCGCTAGTGCTATACCGGTATAAATTCGTCTCTATTGCGTTAACTATGTTGTTTTCCGAGGACGAATGTGTGTTTATTAACGGGACTTATTGCGGGTATAAATGTTACGAACGAGTGAAAGACGATTCTTTCCCGATTCTTCAGTTCCTAATAAGTACACGATACCGCGTTAGATTAGGGAATTTCGTGAAGCCGGAGTGTACACCATCGGCAAAGCACAGATCGACCGTCACCGTTAGCGGTAGAAGTTCTGGTGGATGTGAAAGAACGTTTAACCGACTCTCCCGGAAAGTCGCTTAGATAATTATCTTCGCAAGCTGAGTTTTCACTATCTACAGATTTCAGGATTACTAAAAAATTACAGTCGTACGGCTTATCGCATCGATGTCGTTCATGAACTGAAAGAAATATACCGCGGAAAACGTTTACAGTGTTTTCGTCGGTTTCGTTCTCTTGTTGATGAGTATTGAAATTTAGGCGTTTCACGAACGACCATTACACGAACGTAAAATCGGTGTTTGGTGTACGATCTCCCAGAGTCGTGTAACAGGGCCTTTTAACGACAAATCTGTAGACGGTGTGCTTTAACGCAACTTAATCGAACAGTTTATCGCCGTGTTAGATTTACACTGACGAGAATGTCGGTTCCAGCAGGTTAACGCAACGCGTCGTACCGCTAATGAAACGCCGGATATGTTACGGGAATGTTTTGGCCATCGTTTGATGTCAAAAGGTTTGTGGCCTTCAAGATCCACAGATCTTACACCGACAGACGTTTTCCTTCGAAGATATTGAAAAAGTGTAGTTTTTAATAACAATCCTCATACGCTTAACGAATCGAGGGCTAACATTGAAAGTGAGATTTCAAACATTACGAAAAGCGGCTGCAAGTGTTATAAAACGTGTACGAACCTGCATCGAGACCGCAGGAAATCATTTGGAACATCTGTTGTAAAATTATTGAAGGTTATTTGTTGAATATTGCAGTATAAGTATTTTATTAACAAAGGGGTTGGGTGCTTTTCAAACATCTATTATTTCTGTTGTCCCCAAAGAGAAACCTTTTTTTCTTTAAGCCGAAAAATAAAAGTTCTTTACTTATTCTACGGGATTTATGTACGGAAATTTTATTAAGATTCGATGTATCTAACAGAATATCCGAAAGAGTAGGAAGACTTTCAGAGAGAGACAGAACCGATAAAAAGTTTTTTGTAATAAATTAATTGTTAATGTTTTGCGGTCGAGCGCTACTGGAATAATACAGTTTGAAACAGGACTCGTACGGTATAGAATATGGACTGCTTTAAAATTGATGAACTAAAGAGAAACATTTGGGCAGCCTCCTCCTTACGCGTACACCTATCCTCTCTTCCATTTAGCATCTGTCTGTGTGTATTCCGTAGATTCCCGTGTTACTTCGCTATTATTAACAGTTAATGGGCTAAACCGACCGAAATGGACGCTTAAAGCCGTTGAGGTATTCGGTTTTCACAATACGCTACCTCACCCGAGGCTTTTGGTCGGTTATAGTGTATCGGACACGATGAATAGAACAGTACGTGCTTTTGCGCCCGCCGATTACAAATAGGCTAGAGGTGACGTAACTGTAGGAATAGAGGTAAATTGTGTTCGTTTCTCTCTCTCCTAACTTCCCCCCCGACTCTTCCACCCGTAAAATCGTCTATCCCGTTCTAATATTCTGGACACAACATTAAGTGCATTCTGTACCGACCTTCAATCCCTAAACCTACCTATTACGACTAAAACTTTGTACGAAATCCCTTTCTCTCTTGCACTCCATTAGTCACTTCCCCTACCTCAACTATATGGTGTGTGTGTGTGTGTCCTCTCTTTACACCCTCCGCACCGTTTTACCACTGTTCTGTTGTTTCAATAATCATTACATATTACCGTTTGTATAACCATATTTTCACTAAAATAACGTAAATTTATTATAGGCTTGAACATTTTGAATGTTTAAGTTTTGAGCATGAACGTTACCGACATTTATAATTTATATCGTACAAATATATATATATATATATATATATATACACACTAACATCCCCGTTGCGGCTTCGCCTGCGCTATATGATTACTTGCGTTTCCCGTCGCGGTCAGAAAACGTTTACCCGGTGAGGAGGCTCTGCCCTTTGCACCCTGAGTTCATTAAACTCGAGCTTGTAAGAATAATAACGATAAGTAAAATTTAAAGCCTGTTCAATTTATAAAATCTACAATTAATCTGCAATAATTTGGTCTGTACAACATCCACTAATTGTTTTTAGATTACCTATTGCGGCTTCGCTCAATAATTTTACATAAAATGTAAAAAAAAAAAAAAATAAATAAATGTTATCCCTTAAAATATTAAAATTCTAAAAACCCGAAAATAGTTTTTAGATATATATTTGTAAGCCCAAATCGGGTGAATATATCGTTTAGTACAGTCGAAAGTAATTTTTTTTTACGTTTCTTCATCCCTTTCAAGGTCGGATTTCAAAAATCTTTAAATCGGTTTAGAGATATTGACATGAAAATTTAACAAACCAAGAATCAAGTTGATTTCTTCATTTGTTACCGAGTAAAACAAAAAATAATAAATTTAATTGTTACTCTAGCCCGTTTAACTCCTTTTAAACTCGCAATTAAAAAAAAAAACTTTCTTAGTATGCGCCTATAAGAATTTATTTTAGTAGCTTTGCTGGGAGTTGTTTTTTTCATTTTCCTCATATCGTAAGGGAAGTTGCTTTCTTAATTTCGTAAAGGCTTTTTTAAAGTGAAAGATTAAAAAAAATACGTTATCATCAGGCAAAATGAAGAAAATGATTTTATTCTTTTTTTGTCGTCATTCCTAAATATAGGATTGTTATAAATTATCGATCAGGTAATCTGATATTAAACGTTTTTTGGCGTGAAAATGTAAGAAAATTAGTTGAAAAGCTTAGTTCAGGTTCAATTGTAGTCTCTTTAGCGTCTCTCCCCCCTCTCCATTCCTATTTCTTTCTCTTTCTGCTCTCCTTCTCTCAATTTTTACCACCGGTTGGTTTCTTACCGAGAAATCCTAAATATGTAGGATTTTTTGCTTTCAATTTTATAAATTAATCGGTGGTGTTTTCAAGAGTAAATTTACTTATGCAGGTCGACAAAATACTTTTAAAAAAATTAAACATTTTTAAATAATCTTTTAAAGTTACATTAATATATTAAACATAAATCTTTTTACATCTTACCTGTTTTATTGTCTTTCAATACAATAAATTAGACTAAGATATTGAATCTTTACTACTACACCTCGTGCAGTTGTATTTTAATTTTTGGTTTTTTTTTACTAACGATTTTTAGTCATCAGTTTCAAATTAATGAAGTTTTTTAATGTTAACAGATTTTGATCGTTTTCCTCCAATTTTATAACAGTTAATATGTTAATGTGCAAATACAATAGTATGTACGATAAAAAAATCCAAATATTAAAGAATAAAATCGTTAAAATGATTTTGAATTAAAACTTTAATTCAAAATCTTTTCAACCATTTTTTTTATTTTTTTCAAAAATAACTAGCTTATCGCTGTCTTTTGTGTGTGTGTGTGTGTGTGTGTGTGTGTGTGTGTATTTCATTAACATACTTAAAAAGGGCCTATTAACATTTTTTTCTTAATATACAAATAAAATAATAGAAAAAATTATTAATGTTTATGATAAAAATGCTTACGAACCAAACAACCATATTACACGATATTTAAGGAATCATATAATAAAAAATGACGGGAAGGATTTTAGAGGAATATACGAAATTTAGTGTAACGACTGTAATAAAATCTACATCGGTAATCCTAACAGATCCTTTAGAAAAAGATTCATGAAATATTACGTCTACAAAAACAAGAAAACAGGTGTATCTACCGTGACCGACCATCTGCTGTAATATAAACAGTATCGCCGATTATAAAAATAATTTAGAAATTTGTAACGACAATAATAAAATGAATATACTCGAAAAATATTACGTTTATAAATTTCAAGAAAAATATAAAATTATTAATCAACATTCGTTTTTTGAAAATTACATTTTAATTCAAGACACAGTGAGTCGTAGCTGTTGGCAACAATGTTTACATAGTTACGTGACATTTTAAATATAAATAATTCCAGCCGATTGTGATCACATGTTATTCTATACGTATGATTAAAACCGGTCTCCGTGGCGCGAGTGGTAGCGTCTCGGCCTTTCATCCGGAGGCCCTGGGTTCGAATCCTGGTGAGGCGTGGCATTTTCACACGCGCTACAAACCATTCATCTTATCCTCTGAAGCAATGCCTAACGGTGGTCTCGGCAGTTAAAAAAAGAAGTATGATGGCTAGGTTTTACATTTTCCTTTAATTTTTATTTATTTTTTCATATAATTTTAAAATTATGTACCAACTGATGATGCGGGATCCCACGAAATTTAACTTTTGGCACTTTATTAGATTCTTCTATTACTGTGTTTGGTGTTTGTTTTTTCAATCATTATTTTGATATATATTGTTTTTCCGTATAGATAGCGCTGTAGCTCTAGAAGGGTAAGTGTTGTAATCGGTCCAATTTGGGCGTATGCGTTCGTCACCGGATCTTAACGTTTGACACCTAAGGAACCCAAAAAACCGGATGTTCTTATGCACGTATGTGTGTTCGGTGTCGCTCTGTAAATCTCCTTATATCTCCAGCACTACTGGACCGATTTAACGGTTAAATGGGTGTACCGCGTCAATAGTACTCAGTGGCACTGATTTACAGCTGTTGTAGTCTACTGCTGTGTTGTGACGTTACAGGTGAGAGGTAGAATTCTAGGTCTCGAACTCGATCGCCCGGTTGTCTCGGTACCTGGTGGATTAAGCCTTGCGACTACACCTGCAGCCCCACCGCTCTCAGGCATCAACAAAAGAGCTTTCACCACGAGAGTGAAGGCAGTTCATCGTAGTTTGAAGAAGTCCCCCCTGGCCGGCTTAACGTGCGACCTCCCGGCGGATGCCAACCTTCCCGCCGGAGCAGCTGGCCTGGCCGGCCCGCCGAGGGAACCGCTGGCGGCGGACGCTACAGTAAAGTTAATATAATTTATTTCTCGATAATTTCAATGTTGTTAAATGTGTTCAAGTGTTGCATATCGGTTCAAAAACTTAGCGATATATCCTTTGAAAAAAAATGTTTTTTTAAATTTATTTAAATACGGTTCTACAAATACAGGATTATCGAAAAAGTTTGCAGCGATAACAAAATTATATTTCAACTGCAAAATAATCGGGATATCTTCAAGTTTTTTTATAGATTTAAAGTTTACGTATGTTATCGATTGAAATATTATCTCGTGCTAACTTAAAAAAACCAGCATTAACAGAGATTGTCCGATCCTTTATATTTGAATGAATATTCTTTTACAGTTAATTTTTTTTTCCAACTCATTTTTTTTTGTATAAGATTTATTTTTTTTATTAACTTGTTTAAGATCCAACGGACAGATTTCTTCTACGGACAGAAAATCCATTGGAGAATATAATTTGAAATGAATTCGTAGTGTATTTTAGTAGATTTTATAAGAAGGCTACCTACTGTAATGAGTACCGTGATTCGACTTCCAGAAAATTTCGACATATCTTCGCGTTAACTTAACTTAAAAAAAAAACATACGTACCCCGATAGGCGCAGTATCGAATCTGTTTAAAGTGGTCGTTAGTCCTCTAAACATTACCTAAAACTTTTGTCTGAAACAATTTTTTATATAATCAACCCTTACGGCAAGGGATGACCAAAATATTGCTGCAATTGTAAAACAGGGCTTGTCGTATACTAAACATGTGAACATTTTCGCAAATGCAGCCGTTGTCTTACTAAGTAAATTTGAAGTTTTTCTTAATTTTAAGGAGAAATTCTTTTTAGCCCTCCCTTAGCACCGGTGAAATCTTTTTTTTAAAATTAATTATATTTATTTATTAATAATTATTTAAATAAAAATTATATTTTTTATTATAAAAAAAAAGTTTTACGATAAATAATATTTCAATAATAACAATAAAAAAAAAAATCATAAGTTATTAGTTAATAATAATCATAAGTTATTATTTGACAAATAATAATTGACTATTGTCGACATATAAAATAGAATTATAAATAGCTGTTCCGGTCTAAAGTAAAAAAAAAAAAATATTACTACATTTGCTATTTAAAAATTAAATTATTTATTTAAAAATTAGAGATAAAACATTTCATTTAATAGAACAATAATATTAAAAATATCTATCTTATAAAAAAAATTATCAACGCGCGTCACTTTATATTTAAATGACTTGTAAAGAAGGAGGTGGTATTTAAAAATTAAAGATCCATCACTCTGTATTTAAATAAGAGAGTGCGCGCGCGCGCAAAGATGTGGTATTTAAAAATTAAATGTCCGATGTTTAATATAGACGAGCTGAGGGATTTAAATGGACTTTTATTTTAAATCAATAAGAGATAGATATTTAATAATTTTTTTTTTTTTTTTTTTTTACGTAAAATATCTAAGAATTTTAATAATTAAAAATAAATTATTGTTTTTATTTTTATGTAAAAAATATATTTTTCAAATCGAATGAATTATTCAAATTTCATTATATAATATATATATATTATTTCAATATATTTTTGGACAATGTAATGTTTTAGGTAGATTTCATAAGAAAGCTATCATGAAACGCATATTTTCGCGTTTCACATTCCCCAGGCCCCAAAACTACCAAACTACTAAATGTTTATATATATATATATATATTTCATTTTCTTGTGGACACAATAACTGCCGTAATTTTGCGCCAATCCTTTTCAAATTGATACATAAAATATAACGACTCAAAATCTCGGTCGAGTTCGTTAACGGCCAAAATCGGACCATGTGAAATGGGAATGGGGGACTTTTTCGGAAAAAAACAAAATATCGCTATAATTTTCTTATTAAATAAAATATCGATTTTTTTTAACGTTGCTGCTATTCTTTGGATAAGGCCTAAAACTGATCTAAGTAAAGTTTTTTGATATCACTAACCATTGGCCCAAGGGGTGGAAAAATGGGGTTTTGAAGACAAAAAACATCATACCTCCCTTATAGGTACAGTATTGAATCGGTTTAAAGTTATCGTTAGTCCTCTAAACATTTGTCTGAAAAAATGTTTGATACGACCAACCCTTACGGCAAGGGATAACCTAAATTTTGCTGGAATTGTAAGAAGATGGGCTTGTCGTACGCTAAGCATGTGAAACTTTTTTTTACGTGCAACCATTGTCGGATCGAGTAAATCTGAATTTTTTCTTAATTTTAAGGTGGAAATTTTTTTTATCTTCTACTTAGCATCGTTGAAATCTACCTCCGCCTTTCGGCATGCCGAAAGGGATTTTATTTTAAAGGGACAGAAGAAAATAGAGTTAAAGTTTGGGTGAATTTAGTATCTAACGTAAGTTACGTCTGTGTTACTTATATCTTTCCTTACTTTGCTTTGTTTCTGGTCAACATATGTACGGGGTGGGGTTGTGAACTTACATAAAAACTTTTTCATTGTTACATGTTAACATTTATTTACTTTGTCTATGCCCTAAAGAACCAAAAATAAATAAATAAATAAAATAAAAAAGTGAAAACTTTTACTTATATTCTTGCTACTTTTTCGTTTTTCTTATTAAATCGTAACTCTTCAAACAGTTTAAGCTTTTATAAAAATCCACTTATGTCTTAGATGTTTCTCCCCTTTTACCCCTCCTTTCTTTTATATCGTTGCCTCTCTTATCTGTTTTTATCATCTGTCATTTTTCAACATTGTATATTTTTAACTACGCTTTTACTTTATTTTCACACTCGACTGTTTCGATTCGTGTTTATTTCCCGGACATCTATCTAGTTTTATTTAGGATACTTTTTTAATCGTGTTTGTTGACACGTTTAAAACTTTTACGAGTTAAACGTTTACTTTAAGTTATGTTTAATAGATAACCTTCAGTTAGTTTTTGTTTCGTTTATTTTTAATCCACGAGTTACATTTCTTGAGTAGATTATTCTTGTAAGGTTCTATCAAGCAGTCCGCTTACCCTGATTGCATCTCATTATCTCTGGTTACACTCGAGTTCTATCGCGTTGACATCATCTCTGTTATTACCAAAAGTTACGTGAAACTTCGGCAAGTAAGGTGTATCGGAAAATATCCTCTCAGAAGTTATTCTTTTACCCTCTTATCGCCACCGGTCGAGAAGCGATACTTTTTATCGATAAATTTGGTGCGTGTGAAGGGTGTAAAATAAGTTCAAATTTCGAATTTTTTTAAGAGTATTAGCAAATACGTATGGATTATCGAATACAAAGCACACTTTTACTTTTTTTGACGTCACTGTGTATCGCACACAATTTACTGTCGACTCGGCTTCAGGTAGTCACTTTTTTGGACTCCTTGAACACTGTCAGTGTATTTTTTTTTACAGAGGGTTGTTTTTTGAATTTTTTTGTGGCGATCCGTCGTGCCGGTATTCCGTGCACTCCCGTTTCTTTTCTCAAAAAAGGCTTTTATCGGATGATAAATGCCGCTAGCATTCACTTTTTCCGCTGTTAAAAATTCAGTCGGTGCACGTACTTTTAGATTCATAATCGTGTCAGGCGTACTCGATTCCATAACTATTGCGACTGATCGTGATAGAAAATGAAAGAGCGTGTGTCAACGCGTTTAGAATGCGAGTATTAGGAGAATGAGACTACAAAATGGGAGCACCTGTCTCTGTGGGAGATTTTGTTGTTTTTTTACGTTTCACTTTGCATTAAATTTTAGCTGCCCTCGTAATAATATTTCCTTAGCAGAGGCGTAAAAATAATGTCATATTTTTGTATATGTTTACAAAAAAAATCGGTATAGATAAGTATTTATATTTTTTAAAAAATTAACGTTGTATCTAGTCAAGCGCGTTATTTCTTGGGCGTAATCTAAACCTGTTAATCATTCAAAATATTATGACAGTGCGCCCTCAAGTAATTTACATGTCGAATCCATTTACTTATCTTCTCTAAGAAGCGGTTGAATTTATTATTGCCTCAGTACCTCTATGAATGATTTATCCTCGGCCATTCGCTCGTTCGGTTATCAGATAATCAATAAAAAGTAGATAGAATTTGTCGATGTATAAAGGAGGCATCTAATCAGGCATCAGGTGAAGCCTGATGAAATCAGGCGTAGCCTTGTTAGGCCAATTTTATGCAAAAGTTTTTCCCTAACTTCTCTGAAATTATTCGGTCAAATATTTTGAAATGTTGCACGCATGTTCTTTACTTTTCACAGAGTGCATAATTCAATGATAGTAATTCTAAGTATATTGGTTTCAGAGTTATATTAACGTTTTTGAAATAATCGATTATTTTTTTTTTTAAAAACGATTTTCCATTCAAATTGATTCCATAAAAGTTATTCGGATTTTCTTAAAGTTCTTAAATAAGAATTTGTTTTTTATCAAATTTCAAATATATATATATATATATATATATATGAAGTTTTCTGCAATGCGATTCCATTTTTTAACCGTTTGAACAATAACAAACGTCTAGGTTACATGATTGATATAAGTAAACAAACATTTGGAATATTTCCAAATTTGATTTGAAATAGTTATCTTCTGTTATAGTAATATACATGAGAAAATTTTAGTTAAAAAAAACGCGAATTAAAAATTTATTTAAAATGTCAGGTATTTAAAAATTGAATTATGAATAACTAAAAAGCGATGAACAATTTGTATTCCTCATAAATTCCATTAATAGTTGTCTACCTATACTCGTATGTTCCGAAGATGATCAAGCAATTTTTGCGTTATTGCGCTTATGTAATTGAGCACGCGTTTTTCTAAGCCAAAATCATTCACAAAAAAACTTTCTCACGATTCAGGATGAACAATAATCGATGTAATTTACGATCCTGCTATCGAAAGCGATAGCAGGATCTGCGATAGCAGAAATTACTACGATCACATACCAATTTGCATACTTGTGTCTTGAAAATTGCTTCTTCCTTTTTCCTGTTTAGCCTCCGGTAATTACCGTTCAGATAATACTTCAGAGGATGAATGAGGATGATTTGTATGAGTGCAAATAGGGTGTAGTCTTGTACATTCTCCCTGAGATGTGTGGTTAATTGAAACCCAACACCGTTATGCACGATCTAGTATTCAATTCCGTGTAAAAATAACCGACTTTACTACGACTTGAACGCTGGAACTCTCGACTTCCAAATCAGCCGATTTGGGAAGACGTGTTCACCACTAGATCAACCCGGTGGGTACTTACGACTATCACTCTTTGATAACTTCTGGGCCTGTTGTACCAGTAGCGGCATCTTTTAAAGTAAAATAAAATCTCTACTCTCGAAAAGAATTTCCATTAATATATATGTAATTAATATCTAGATGAGGAGATTGTAAATATCGTAGAGAACATTATCAAGGGTTACGACATTAGAAGAGCTGCTTTTGACATCGTCATCCAATTTTAAAAGGTTATTGAAAATTAATAAAAGTTCAGTAACGGTTGATTACATGAAAAGCAAATGAATTAGAATCGATGGTTTTGCCCGTTTATGTCGTTAAGACACCCCTCTTTTTTTTCCTGCTTAGCCTCCGGTAACTACCGTTTAGATAATTCTTCAGAGGATGGATGAGGATGATATGTATGAGTGTAAATGAAGTGTAGTCTTGTACATTCTCAGTTCGACCGTTCCTGAGATGTGTGGTTAACTGAAAACCCAACCGCCAAAGAACACCGGTATCCACGATCTAGTAATTAAATCCGTGTAAAAATAAGTGGCTTTACTAGGACTTGAATGCTGTAACTCTCGACTTTCCAAATCAGCTGATTTGGGAAGACGCGTTAACCACTAGACCGACCCGATGGGTTCGTTAAGACACCCCTAGGTTTATGTAATTGAACTGTAAATAGTTCAGACAGCACCGTACTCCTAACCGAATAAATAGCATATCGAAAATAAACAAATTTCACCCGTAAGGTTACTTTCTCCGTCAATATATTTAATGTAAATATAACAAACATTTTATTTTACTATAATTTAATTTATTAAAAACGTTTCGGTCATTTATGTATGATACTAATGTAAAAATTGTGAAATAAACAATTTTAAATCGAGAAAACGATCTGATTTGTTTAATTGTACGAGATGTAAAAATAGCTTGTTAAAAATGCATTCTTTGCGTTGTACGTTATTATTTTTTTAATTACAAAAAGTTTTCAGATTATGTTTAATTTCTTTTTTAACGGTATGTTCGAAGGACTTTTTATTAAATGATGAAATATCTTTTGTAAATTTACCGGTAAGTTAAAAGAAGTGTAACTTTGAAAGTTAATCGTTTGTTGTTCCCGTCGGTAGTCGTCGCCTACAAACGAACGGTTAGATGAAGTTAACGGTCGGGGAAAGATGTACTGTTACGTACGAGAGTAGGAAAAAATATTTATACGCAGAGATAGCAAAGGATAGTGATAACTTTAGACTACAGTAACTGTATACACAGAGACGTATGAGATGGACGGTCGGTTCAGTACAAGAAAAAAACGAGAGAGAAATTTAAAACGGAAACAAAGAAATGAAATATCTAATTAAGTATTTTGCATACTGTTACAACAACATTCATGTTTTTAGCGCACCGCAAAACTCTTGTTGCTACTGTAGAATTTAACTTGCGTTCAGAAACAAAGGAAATTCTCATACAGCGGAGAGAGTTGTATAATTTTTTTTTTACGTTTCCTATTTACTTTTTCCTCTTCCGTCTGTTGTTTTATGTAATGGTTTTTCTTTATATTTAGAATAAAGATTAAATTAAGAAAAAAATATATATATACTTGTAAATTTAATTTATAACGATTATGTAGAATTATATAAACAAGAGTCGATCTAATTACGGTAAAGTCCTTGTTCTTATTTTAAAATTTTTACTCGAAAAAAGAACTTTATTAAAATATATTTTGTTTTAAGAACCAGAAAAAGTAGGAAATTTGTTAAAATAGTAAAACGACAGCTGTATACGAAAAGAAAAGACATGTTCTAAATTCGAAAATAAAGAAAAAAGGTCCGTATAAAGATTATTGATTCGGGAACGCTTCGTTTTTTAGTTACAGTTTACGAAAAGTTTTGTCCTGATTTTTTCATAAGGATAAAGCCATACTGAAATTCATGGAAGTTAAATTAATAGGTAAACGTAATAGAAGAACTAAAATTGTTTTCGGTTGCTTTCTTGTTTGCACGACCCGATTCCAATCTCGATATAAATTGAAGTGTTGCAATTTTAGACGGTCGCATAACGTAATTTTTCTACGGCAGAGAAAATATTGGGATTTCCATCGGTTTAAATCGGTAATAAAATAAATAAATTTGTTGATTAGGCGATAGAGTATTGTGTTAATGGAATATAATTTTTTTAATTTTTCAAAAAAATAAATTAAACAATACATTTCTGTGGCAAAAAGTTTTTTTAATCGTAAGTTTTGCATTTTCTATAATATCGATCGGTGTTAAAGACCTTTCTTCCTCAGAATCCGACATAATTAACAAAAGGATAAACAGTGTAATACAGATACCTACTTATACTTTCAAATTAACCTCTACTAAATCGGATTAAAAGAAAAGTAATAAAGCAACTCGTACATTAAACGATACCCGCTTCTGATTTTTCAACGGTTGAAAAGAGTAGACTTTTGATCGGTCGAACACCTGTATCGTAATGAAAATCTGTTTCATTATGATACAGGTTCCAGCTGCATAATTCAAACGTTATAATACAACCGTTGAAAAATTATTTTTTAAACCGTACGCAGGTTGTCTAGCGAAGAAATAGAAATATCAGGATGCATTTAACAAGTGAAAATAAAGAATAAAGAAATCGAGGAAATTATTGCGTAAACGGTGAAAGAGGACATTTTTAAAACTTTCTATAATATTTTTATTTGTTTACTTTTAATAATTGATTTTGTTACTACATATTTCCATTACTAAAAATTATTATTGTTTCGGGTTAAAATTATAATACTCTATTTTTTCTGCCACTTTTCCCGATCTGTTTTTTTTTTTTAAGTTAAATTTTTTAAACTACATATAAAGATTTTCTAAAAATTAATCGTTTATTTTATTTTAAGCTAAATTTTACTTATTTATTTTAATCGTTAAGAATTTAAATTTAATAAAACGGGTTGTCGAATCTGTTTTATTCAAATTTTCAGTTCAAAACCATAAAATTTATTTCTTAATTTAAATTAAAAGAATTTCAGTATCTTTTTTTAAAAATACGTGAAATCTCATTTTTATGTCGCAAAGAATATATAATACGGATATAATATTTAGAGTACGCGAGACAGTAAGTAAATGAAGAAAACAGTAATACGAGGTCTGTTCAAAAAATACGTAGACTGTTTCAATTGGAACGGTCCAGTTGGTTCCAGTCAAATCCGCTTGGTGTTGCCATGTTTGCACAGATCGGCTGATTACAACGCAGTTTTTGATTGAAAATATCATTATTGTTTGCTTAGCAACGCGGTTGTTTGTGAAGTGTGTTTTTTTCGTTTGGTGGATTTTAGAACGAGCGACTTGAACGAGCAAAGAGTTGCTGTGAAATTTTGTGTTAAACTCGGAAAAACTGCGAGTGAAACTTTTGATATGCTCAAGACGGCTTACGGCGACGTTGCTATGAAGCGTGCGACATGTTTTAAGTGACATGGACGTTTTAAAGATTGTCGTCAGTCGATTGAAGACGATGAGCGTCCTGGATGTCGTTTCACGTCAACTGACGACTCACACGTAGACAAAAACACCCTAGTTCGGGCAAATCAACGTCTGACCAAGGTCTGAAGTTCTCAAACGTCTGCGGGACGCTATCCGGCGGGAAAGGCCAGAAATGTGGAAGAGCGGTGACCGGTTTTTTCATCACGACAACGTTCCAGCCAGCCCGTTCAGCCCTCAGAACTCGTGAGTTTTTAGCCAAACACTCGATCACTGACTGTTCTTCCCCACCCACCCTACTCGGCTGACCTCGCTCCTTGTGACTTCTTCTTGTTCCCCAAACTCAAGAACTCCGTATAAACATAGATCCGGTACGATTTATTTTCGAGTAATCTCTTGCGAAAAATTTCGTCCTGTGTAAAATGAAGCCGTACTGAAATTTGTGTAACTTAAGGAGCAGATTTTACGGTTTCATGTTATATTTCTCTTTGAAAAATTGAATAAAACAGATTGAAGAATTCAATCTTTAGTAATATTTTAGACAATTATAATAAAGCGCAAAAATATTGTTTCGGAAAACACAGTTTTTTAGTATTTCTATTTTTTCGTGCGACAACCTGCGTCTGGTTAATAAATAAATTTCTACGACTGTAAAGTTTGATTTACGCGGTTGTAACCGGCATCATAATGAGTGTCATTAGGATCCAGATGTTCAAACGATCAAAGCCTACTCTTTTCGACCGGTGACCGATCAGAAGCAGATATCGTTTAAAGTACCGGCTGTTTTTTTACGTTGATTTTAATCCGATTTAGTGGAGGTTAATTTGAAAGGACAAGTAAGTTTCTTTATTAAACTGCTTATCTTACGTCGGATTCTTAGGAAGAATGTCTATTAGACCGGTCGATATTAAAGAAAAGGCAGAACTTGACTAATAACCTGTTGCCACAGGAATGTATTGTTTAATATATTTTTTCAACCGTAGAAAAAAAATGCGACTCTAAATAATTGCCATTAATGTACGCACTCTTGCGAAGTTTACCGTACTCGCTGAGGTTCGTGTCGTAACTTACTTTGCACTCGTGCATCAATGGCTATCGTTGCATAATCTACTATTTTGAATTTTTCGATTAAAAAATTAATTTTACATCAAACAGGAAATGTCCAGTTTCTATAGGAATACCTGGAATTATTTTAATACCTGGAGAATTTCAATCAATTTTTTTTAGATACTCTAAAAAGGGGGGTGTCCTGCAAGAGGGAGAGTGATCGAGGTACAGGTGGAGATGTCCCCAACGATGAACGTCCCTCTAGATAGTTTTTAAATTTTACGATTGAAGTAACGTTCCGACTAAAGGATGAGGCAAAATAAAAAAAAAGTTTTGATTACTTATTTGAAATTAATTTTCTTTACTTTGTTATTAGAATTCCTTTATCTTTTCTCTCCGCGTATTTTGTAATATTATGTTGTTATGAAGGGAGTGACTGGTTTCTGTTGGAAATTCACTCGAAAACATTCTTTGTTATACGTTTCCTACTCGTCTTCTTTGGTAAGGTCATCCAGATGAAAGAGCGAAGTACTTTTTAACTACTGACGTAAGAAAGAAAGATAACTGACCAATTTAACGGGTGATACCCGCCAGTTCTTTAACTGTAAAAAGAGAATGAGACAGCAAGAGAAAGATTTGTAAACCCTTTCTTTTTTTTAGAAAAAAAAAGATTTAAAAGGGTTCTCTTCGTTCGTACCACAAAAGGAATTCCATCCGTTTTTTAACTCGTATTCTTTTTTTTTCTTTCGTCATCTTCTTCTATAGCTGTAAGCTATACAATAAGCGGGGGATATACAACTTAAAAAGAACTTTGGATAAAGAAAAAGTGAAGTACATATATGACAGTACTTGGGTTTTCCTGTAAACTATGTTTAACTTTTTCTCTTTCTACCTTTCCCTCCTTTGTCCTTCTTCTCCGCACTTCCGTTTTCATTCTTTTTTTTCTATTGTGACGAATAACTATTCCTCCTGTCTCGTCTATATTATGCCCGTTCTTAAAATAACTTCTTTAGTTTTTAATTATATAATCTATTTATACGGCGTATAAATTTCTGAGTATTTATATTTTACGTAATTAATTAGCAATTTACGAATTTTCGCTGAATTTTTTAAAAATATTGTTAATATAATTTCCAAATATAGTGAAACCACAAGAACGTACCGACTTTTTTTTTACCGGTTGCACAAATCACAAATGTAATCAATCGGTGGCCCACTTTTCTTTGATCTGTGCGGCAGTTTTAAGCACTTGGCATTTATTCCGTGTGGGTTAATCGGGTGTACCGTATTAACCTGTTTAATTTTATTCACTTAAAAGATAATAAGTAACAAAAATGTGTATTCCCATTAAAAATTACTTCTGCGTAGCCACTTAAGAAGAAAAAAAGTGTAAATGCTGTCGTGCTATTTTGATGTAATAATAATAATAATAATTTTTTTTTATTTAGCTCGACTCGTATTTCTTACTTTTGCTGTACGCTCATTGTAGTCTGATCCGAATTTAAATAAGATATTTGATCATGTTATCCAAGAGCGACTTAGTTCTACATATGGATGAACGTTAAGCGTCCTGCTAATATCGATATGTTGACGTCGCTTTTCTTTATAAAAATATAATTATAAATTCCGCTTACCAACAGTTGTGAGTAATTAATTATGTTCAAGCGCATTCGGAAATATTATTTTCCATCTTCATGAACATATGTCGAGTATATTTTATAAATATTCACTTTACATATTAAAAATTGAGCTAGAGTAAAATAAATTATAACGGTGATTTAAAGAAATATAACAATTGTCGTCATGGGTAAAAATTAAGTCAACGTTTATACGTTTTGTCGCATTTTTATCGAAATATGTCAACCTTTTCTTTAGTTGACCTACGGGGTTTTGTTTTTTTGAAAACCATAATTCATTAGTAGATTCATAGTCGTAAATCACATTGTACACTGAAATAGCACAACCTTCACTTATATTAGCGGTTTATTAATGACATACGAAATCAACGCTCGAATTACTCTCGCGTTTAAAATAATGTGTTTTTTCGCAGCCTTTTGTTTTCAAGGGATATCAATAGTCATGCACTATTATCAGCTGAATCGGTATCGGACACGGTGTCAAAATAACGGTATAACTTAAGTCGTACAAACACAAATCTAGGAATACACTGCAGGCACCCTGCAAAATTGAAATGAAAAGATCAATAACTGAGAAGACACAACAATATAAAACGTTTGATTACATCGCCTACCACATGACAGATTAATTATTCGGTGATTAATATACGATTAATGATTATAATGTTGTATATAGATATGGCCGCGTTGTGAATAGACACTGATAAACGGGACTGACTCAGAAAAATCATGACGAACTCAATAACACCAACGCAACGTTTGTTTATTATTCACTCTATAAGCTAACTGAACGCAGTATAGTTCCTGGAGAGTAGTCGTAAATTTTAAGCCGTTAACAATATATAAATCGACTGGAGATTGATCCTAATTCAACATTAGGTAAAGTTTAATTAAGTTTTGTGCATTATTTTAATTGAAAAACCCACCGGGTTGGTCTAGTGGTGAACGCGTCATCCCAAATCAGCTGATTTGGAAGTCGAGAGTTCCAGCGTTCAAGTCCTAGTATTTTAATAGAAAATCATTTTCTGTTTAACGGAAACGTGACTGTTCATCTCACGGTACGTCGCAAAATTTAAAAAACAGGCATATATTCGAATTTTTTTCTTTTACGGTCGTATAATTCCTCAACAGACATGCGTTCAAGGAGAGAAGTATTTCATTAACAGTGAATATCAAACGAGCCGTGTGTTTGCTTTCCTATGTTGTTTCAGCTAACGCGTTAGGATAAACACGTTAAGCGGCTAAAACATCGGCATTTGCGGTTTCATCTGGTATTTTAGCGTGTAATCTGACTCTTCCTCTTAATCGATCAAACTACCTACCCTTCGCTGTCAGCGGAATGTTTCCTTACTTTCGCGTCTCTTGTCGCTTTAACAAATGAAATATTGATTTTGTCTTAAGAGAAATAGTCGTTTCACAACTTAAGAGAAGATATACAGTCGATTGCGTTTGATAAATTGTAATCGATCCGTTTCAATAAATTTGATTCTACTTTCGGTTATACAATTTCATCGTTCTTATTTCTTTGACATCGGTTTAGTTGTTCATATTTGTTTTTTTATAATGTTACTTCTAATTAAACGAAATAATTTATTTTTTTTAAACTTCATTCACCTTCAGGCGTAATTCTTTTAATTTAAAAAGTTTATATTTTTCTTTTTTTGCAACTAATCGCCTTCTTTATGTTCGTTAAAGAGGTTATATTTTCCTTTTGTTTGCTAATCTATCATTAAAAATTTCTTTACCTACGAAATTTTAATTTAGTTGTCTCAAGTATGCGGATGAATTATTCGATACAAGTTAATAAATTCGACGAATATAAAGTAGCGTAATATAGGAAACTAAATAGTTACAAAATATTAACTGGAAAAGTGCTGATTAAAACGACGGTAAAATAATCAATAAATTGAAGGTAGTCGAAGATAGAAGATAATCAAGAACAGAGACCGGAGAAAAGGAAAAATTACGGTTTATCTATTAGGAACTTAAAACGTTTATGCGGAAATATAGGAGAATAGAAATCGGCATAATGGATTTATATTGGACCAGTCGACCCGTCTAACCAGAACCTGGACCCTCGGGGCTCAGGTCAGCCCAGGCGAATCCCGGGGCCAACTCAGGGCACTTCAAGGCCTCCCGTGGCAGCAGAGCTCGCTATTTCCAATTTTCCAGCGGGGGACCGGCGCCCTGAACACCCGCAGAGCTTGCTTCGGTCGAAATTCCCGTCTCCCAAGAGAGCTTCGCTCCCTGGCCCCCCACGATGCGTAATCCTCACGGTTGAGAGAATAATACTGATAAATTATAATTATAGTACTAGGCTTTATAGAAACCCGAAAAAGAAACTAAATTAAAAATATATAATATTACTAACTACGTTGTCTAAAATACACACACCTTTGACGACGAAAAATTCATAACATACCTTTGCCGTGGTGGCAGAAATATAATAACGAAACAAAAGAATTAATCTATTTTTTCCTTACCTTAATGAACATGTTTAATCGAACATCTTCGCCCTCCTTGAGGGAGAAGAAATAATGAATATTTTTAGTATTTTAACCTTCAAGGAAGCTACGGCCTCGGTCGATAGCTTAAAACTTCCTTGGGATAACACGAATGTATCCTACAAATTTGAAAGCGATGCGATAACAAATAAACAGACCGACTTTATATATATATATATATATATATAATTTCCGAATAATCGTGATCTGTTGGATCGAGAGTGTACCTGATGCGTGCAAAAGTTAGCCTTCAACTTACTTATAAATACCCGGTATGAATTTTGTAAATCGGAGGATAGTTTGCAGAGATATTATAAGAGCACTCCATAGCTCCTCCTAAAACAGCGTCCCAGGGGCTTCCCGTTTATTACCAGTTCGTTGGTTTAGCCTCCCGCGTGGTGCTCGCAATACCTACCGCTCTAGCCTCAAATGCAGTCCCCACAGGAAGCCCGTTATAGTTAAAAAGAAATCTTTTTAATTTATTTAATATTTTTTTATTTAACGTAAATAATTTTCTATTATTTTTGTAATATTATTCATTCGATCGATTCGCATCATTCCGTTCAAACTCAGCTCACAGCGTGATTGAGGCTCTCAGTTCACAGTTCATTAATTCAATTCATTAATTGTGCTTCAACCGACAAATCTCCACCGTGGCATATTTATATATATATATTTAGAGATTTAATATATATAAAAACCTTCTCAGTTATTCCAAGAAATACGGGTAAAAATTTGGTTACGATTGATCGAATACTTTTTTCGATTATCTTCTTTATATCATAGTATCGATTTTATTATTTCACGTAAATAGTCAGGAATAAATTAATAAACTCGTTTTCTTTGTGGAATATTCAAGAATAACTTTTTAATAATCAATTTATTGTTGTTTTTGTTATAAATTATTCGTTCTCAAAACCACTTCTGTATTTTTCATAATCGAAAGATGAAAAGGTGGGAATGGTCCCAGTCTAAAATTAAGTTTTTGGACTGCAACGGCACGTCTCTTACTTATATTCTTACAGTTAATTATGCAGGGAACGGTTTTTCGGTAGTAAGTCGGGAAGTAAAAATTGTGTCTGGGAGAAAATTTGTCCGATTTTATTTTATTTTATTTTATTTAACGTGAATAGAGCCGATGCCTGTGAGGGATGTCGGTTCCTTTCCGGCAACATCTAGCGTTTAACTTTGAAAAATGCAATAGGGGTATATTTATAATTATAAATTGTTTCGGGGGGGATTATTATTCTGGTTTTGGAGATAGTCAGGATAGAGATATGGTGGGTTGTACTGAACGCTTCTTCGTGTAAAGCTTTGGTAGTTCGCCGTTAATAAAATAAAAATCGTTCAAACAAATATGACACTAGGGTTAATGAAAATAAACTTCGGTGATGCTATTATTTATTTTATTGCAGTACTATATTTAAATTTCACGTTAACTACTTGTAATACGAGTGGAAACAATATATTTTGTAATTTACTGTATTATTGCTTGTTTGTTTTTAGTTTTGTTTCTACTGTTGAATCGGGCCCGATTATTGTCTGTTTATAAACTTTATCCGGATCGTAACTAGGTCGCTTACTGTTTGAACAATTTTCATACCGACTAATTTGATTACATCTAAATTAAAATCGCAAATAACTACGTTAACTAACAAACTAACCTAGAGGAATCGTGTATTTATTTTATAAATAGTTTGAAGATTAGTAATGTTTCTTAATTTTTTTTTTAAATCGTGAATAATTTTATTTCATTCTAAATAACTTTTCTGTAAAGAACTTTATTTAAATAAATTTTACAAAAATTTTATTTAATTATTATTAAATTAACAACTAACCTCTTTTTTTACTCACTCGACGCGATAAAAAAACGATCGTTTATTTATTTTTTTATTATTAACAGGGTTTTCATTTCGACCCGCACACACACACGCGCACACACACACACACACAGATCAAACGTTTTATTAAGTTTCTTCTGTATATTATAAGCATTTTCCTCTCATCAATATAATGAAAAAGTTCATATGTACGTAGGTCTGGAAAAGCTTTAATTTCGAGTTACGGCTAGAGAAAGATTTTGCCTATGTAGATCTAACAGTGCTATACACAACTCTATGAACTCAAATTATTGAGAAAAATTATGCGATGCTACAGGAAAAATTAAAAAGAAAATCTTTGTCAAAACTTTATCTCTAGCAATTTTCGAGAAAATTGTTTTAAAATTAAAAAATTGGAGTTTTTCCAAACAAACTTTTGGAATATTTACAGATTAGATTTGAAATAATAATCAGGGTTCCAGTAATACACGAGGAAAAAGTTAAAATAAAATGAGTAAAAATTTATTTAAAAAATGAAAAAATTCCAAAAAACCATTGAAATTTTCGTTTTACATTAAAAGTGAGAATAATTACTTAAATCGGATGGCCTCTTAGATGAAGATGAGATAATACTAACAGGTCTTTTAAAAAGGACGCAATCCTAAGATTGAAGGTAGAAGTCACCCGTAGCTAAATTTTATTTCTCCCTACATGTCTGCTGTAAACACTGTACTCAGAGTTAGCAGCTTGTAACGGTTGAAATACCCTTATGCACTAGTGCTGTACCGGTATAAATTGATCTATTGTGTTACTGTGTCGTTTTCCGAGGATGAAACTGTGTTAAATATTGAGACTTGTCGCGCGTGTAAAACTTAAGAACGACTGAAAGAGAAGTTCCGGATAAAATTTCTCAATTCTTCAGTTCCTAATAAGTCGAAAATATCGCGTTAGATTAGTAAATTTCGTGAGGCCAGGAGTACATACTATCGGCAAAGCACAGGTCGACCGTCACTCTTAACAGTAGAAGTTCTGAAGTAGTGCAAGAACGTTTGACTCGCTCGTGTAGAAAATCGTTCAGAAAGTTATCGTCAGATGCTGAGCTTCCGCTATCTACAGCTTTCAGGCCGACTAAAAAATTTACAGTTGCAGGCCTTATGCCATCGGTATCGTTCTCTTGTTGAAATTTTTGATCGTGTTCATTTCAGCGACGAGGCACGGTTTCATTCGGATGACTACATTAACAGCCAAACTGCCGCATATGAAGCGCTGAAAATCTTCATGCGTTTCACGAACGACCGTTACACGCACGTAAAATCGGTGATTGGTGTACGATCTCCCAGCGTCGTGTAACCGGGCCTTTATTTTTCGGCAAATCTGTAGACGGTGCGGTGAATCGTAGCTTAATCGAACAGTTTATTGCCGTATTAGATTTACACGGACGATAACGTCTGTTCCAGCAGGAGAACGCGACGCATCATACAGCTAATAAAACGCTGGTTTTATTAATGTTGCGAGAATTATTTTGGCCGTCCTTTCATATCAAAAGGATTGTGGACTCCAAGATCCGCAGATCTTACGCCGGCAGATGTTTTACTTCGGGAGTATTTAAAACGTGTAGTTGTTAGAAACAATCCTCATACGCTCGACGAATCGAAGGCTAACATCGATAGTGAGATTTCAAACATCATGGAGGAAACCTTACGAAAAGCGGCTGCAAATGTTATGAAACGTGTACGAACCTGCGTCGGGATCCCAGGAAATCATTTGGAACATCTGCTGTTAAGTTATTAAAGGCAATTTGAATGTTATTTTATAAGTATTTTATTAACATTAATATTTTTGTAATAAATTCACGTAGTCAAACAAAGGTGTTGCGTCCTTTTTGCATCCTCCGATGTTAGTCGCTTAACAACAGGTTAAAGATGACTAAGGTAGCTACGAAAAAATGATGTAACGTAAAACAAGGCATATAACGAGATACAGAACGTCGATCGCATTATCTACGATCTAAATAATTCGAAATATACAAGTTTCGCGGAACGATTTACGAAAATTTACGGATTGTACCGTTTCACAGACGTATCGGTTGTTCACGGTTTATTATGCAGCAGAGATTCATCGATATATGCGCTCGGTGTAAGCGGAATCCGACAGAATTTTCTGCAGGCAATGATATCGATCCTGGAGATGTCCCGATTGAACGTCAATGATATTCCGTATGTTGAATAACTCTTGATCGCTAAAGTAAAACCACCGGTAATTTGAGCGTTCTGAGTGAAAACAAGAGGGTCGATTCCTGGTCGATACGCCTATCCGGATAACGGTATTAATATTGTTCAAAATGTAATCGAGCTAGTCGTTTGTTTATTCCGTACCCCGGCTTCATCGAGTACGACCGGTGTAAGAAAAATGCGCGATGAGATATTAAGATCGTTAACCTTTCTGAAAAATAATCCGTTTCATAATGCCTAAACGTTAATATGGAACAAGTACGTTTTACTCGGCTTCAATTGAACTGTAGCGCTTGACTTATCTCCGACAGTTAATTTACCGTAGCTAGATACAGACCTGGACAATATTTCTGAGGAAGTATTCGAATGTTTAGTCGTAAAAAAATATCATAATATAGTATATAGCATCGTTCGCAGCACCCGTTTGTATTGTTAGATACCCCGAGTTAAATTACTCTTTACATTAAATAAATATATTTGATTGTACATGTGGGTCGCGTGACTTTATGAACATTGTAAAAGTTGTTGTTGACAATGTAAATATAATTTATAAAATGTTTGCTTAATTCTAAATTGACGAATGTTTTGATATCGTATGAATGCACCCTTTTAATTCGAAATAATAATACATATGACAGATACTTTAGTTAAAAATTTTAATGAAATTATTTTTTTCGTAATTTTATTTTATATATTTACTTATAAAACCTTGTAAAATAGGTCCTAATATCTACGTATAACTCTGTATTCTACTGGAATGAATCGGTTTGTTAAATTCTGAATAATTCATTTTAGAATTTGCTTAACTAATGACTACGTACTGTTTACAATGTAGGAATAAATTCGTATGCAAACAAACGTTGCCTAAATCTTTACTTGTTACTATTAATGTCGGTGCGCTTTAATTATTTTAAATATACGTTATTTTCGACTTCAAAATTATGTACTCTAGCTTTACACCGTTTATTACTGATGTAGGGATTATTTATTTATATCTTATAATATGTGAAGTTAATCTCGGTTATTTTGTAAATATATGGAGATTTTAATTTGTAATGAAACATATTAACGTTGTACATACGTAGATATATAATTTTATAAGCCGATTTGCGTTAATGGAAACTATGAGAAAACAGTTCGACTATTGTAATGTACATGTATTATCATTTAATATATTCTGCTTGCTAAATAGCAACAAAAAAAGTAAAAATTAAAAAAACATCGATTAAAAACGTCTTGTGAAGACGTAATTACTTATATATTGGAACGGGCAAAATTAATTTTCGTTTTCACAAATAGATAGATAGCTTTATGTTTATGACTTCTATCGGTGTTATGATTTTTCTTTTGGCATTTCATATGTTATTTTTACCACGTTGTAGAAGAAAACTGTAATTCTGTTTGCACCTGTTAATTTACGGTCGATTTTAACGCGGAGTAAAAACGGATATTTTCAATATATTTTGCTTTTTTATTCGCGTATTAAAGTCTGAGGCTCGCAAAGAAATCTGTGAAGTTTACAGTGTTAATCGCATAACCAGAACGCACGTGTAAGAATCGCTTTAAAAAATTCCCCTCGGGTTTTTTTCACCCGAAGATGACCGACGTTCTGGTCGACTTACTGACGTCGATGAAAACCGTAACCGAATCGGATCGTTGTATAACTGTACTACAGATTGCAGAGAGTTAAATATATCGCATACAACGATTGAAAAACGTAAATTATATCCGATTGAAAAACGGCCAGAATGAACAAATCGCAAAGGAATAGTATTCCATCAAGATAATGCAAAGCCTTACACATCTTCGGTGGAAAACTATTGGAGCTCGTGGGGGAAGCGGTGTCTAATCTCCCGTATAGCTGTGATCTTGCGATCAGGTTATCATTTAATTCGAAGTTTGTAAAACACTTTGAACGGTAAAACTTTCACCGATTACGATGATCTGATATCGTACTCTGTTCAGTTATTTGCTGATCGGGACTAAAAGTTCTGAGTGCGGAATCACGAAGTTGCTAGAAATATGACAAAAGGTTATCGGACAAAATGGAAATGATGCAAGTTCATTCTTAGTTAAAAAAAAAAATTGAGTTTTATTTCAGACTACGAAACAAACTTTCTGGCCAGCCCAATAAAATCTAAGTTTCACTGTATGACCGCTAAGATCGCTGAATGCGCGAACGTTTATAGTTTTAAAAAGGTTTTTGATTTCCATGAAATTAATTATCTATTATCGTTATTTTGTAATAGAATTTTAACATTATTTGGCGCTAAATTTGTTTCAACAACAAATATTGTAATTTTATTCGCATATAAATTGTGTGCTCAGGTAATTTGTGATAAATGATAAAATATTGATGTAAAAATTGCTTCTACTGCTTTAATTCAGTTTAACTGCTAATATGGTATTTGATAATTTCCGATAGTTGTTTTAATGAAATTTAGTTAAAACAATAAATATAGCAATCGATCTACCCAGATTATAATAGAATTATTAATTTTTTTAACATTTCTCATTCGTTAGCGACAAAACTTTATTTTAAAAGCATATTACGTCGTATTAAAAAATATTTCTCTCATTTTTTGTCCGTTCAAAATCATAATTACAGGTTTAGAAAAAAAACTGTATGTTTGTTGTAAATATATTTATTTTCTATAAGTAGAATTTCACGGATATTTCTCATGAAGTTGTTTTAAGTTTTGTATTGTGAATATTTCAATTTAATTGTTTTTTCTTATTTTCATTTTATATATTTTTTTATCTTGCACTTTATCATAAGTTTATACTTTATACTTTACAGTTGCGCTAGCGTACAGGTTTGAGCGTATTTAGCGAAAGATCGGATCGGTACGTTTTACGGTGGGTGAATGGAATCAAAACATTCAATCAATAAACGATTTAATTTTACGGATAACAGAGATCCGGTCGATCAAATGTATACCCGATGCGTTAAACAGTTAACGCTCGATCTGCTGATACATATGTCGTTTGAATTGTGAAAATCGGACGAGCGGTTGTCGACATATTACGGTGGTACCCCATCGCACCCCCTCCGCAATTTCCGAACGGCACTTGAAAATATTATCATCCGACGGGTACCGCTGGCAGCGAATGGGGTTATTGGCGAGCGGGTTCGAAAAAATTTTTCAGAGATCTAGGACCGATCATTTTCGAAATATTTGCGATTTTCCTAAAACATCGATATATATATCTCAATTTTTATAAATGGTATATCGATGTAAAATAATATAACAAGTATATACCTTTTTCTTTTTCCTGTTTAGCCTCCGGTAATTTCCTTTCAGATAATACTTCCGAGGATGATATGTATGAGTGTAAATGAAGTGTAGTCTTGTACAGTCTCAGTTCGACCGTTCCTGAGATGTGTGGTTAATTGAAACCCAACCGCCAAAGAACACCGGTATCTACGATCTAGTATTCAAATCGGTGTTAAAATAACTGACTTTACTAGGACTTGAACGCTGGAACTCATGACTTCCAGATCAGTTGATTTGGGAAGACGCGTTCATCATTAGAGCAACCCGGTGGGTTTACAAGTATATACCTGACCGGCACGAGACATTTATTAACGAATCGGGATTTTCCGCTAAAGATCGGTACATTCCGTTGCTATGCTAAGGGAGACGTACATACAAATGCCGTTTAGTAGTTAGGATTATTTAAATGTAATAAAACTTGTAATTTTTATAATTTCATTTTTTTCAAGTTATTACTGAAAAAAGACACGAAAATGTAACGTTGAAGGCCGCTAGGATATTTAAATCTACCCACCGGGTTGGTCTAGTGGTGAACTACTCTTCCCAAATCAGCTGATTTGGAAGTCCAGCGTTCAAGTCCTAGTAAAGCCAGCTATTTTTACACGGACTTGAATACTAGATCGTGGATACCGGTGTTCTTTGGTGGTCGGGTTTCAATTAACCACACATCACAGGTACGGTCGAACTGAGAATGTACAAGACTACACTTCATTCACACTCATACATATCATCCTCATTCATCCTCTGAAGTATTATATAAACGGTAGTTACCGGAGGCTAAATAGGAAAAAAAAGAAGATATTTAAATCTGAGGCTGAGTAATTTGTGTTAAATTTTGTTTATTTTCTCATTTGTTGTTTAAAATACTCGCTTACGAGTACATCTATATTATACGATGAGTATTCGTTTGTTTCTTTAAATTAGCGTCGTGTAACGGTAGAAAATACCTACCATCCTATAAAAACAACTGATGTAATTGAAACGCTGTAATTACCTCTTTGTTTGTTGTTTCAATTGAAAGAATAATAAACGTTAAAACGTACTTTATCTCTTGTTCTGTAAATTGTCTTTATTATGTTATTACTTGTTATTTTTTTAAACCGTTTTCTTCAAATGTTTGATTGTTTATAACGTGAAAATCGATTTTATATTATCCATTTTATTTTTCATTATTATGCCGGAATATTATTAATAGAAGAGTGTTAAGCAGTGAGTGTTCTGTGTTCTAATTTAGTATTATTGTATTATTGATTTTCCAATAAAATTTAAATTATTTGAAATTTAATCCTCATCTACCTTTACGACTTTATATGTGACTTTGCAACCGATGTTGTTTTTGATACGTTTTATAAATGGATTAATTTGCTATTTCGTTAATATTGTGTATAATTTTATCTATATTATTAATAAAATATTAGCTTTTTTTCTATTGGATTTGCAGTTTATTGAAATAACTTTTTTTTAATAGATTGCGTTTTTAATTACAGACGAAACTGGGACCCATTCGGTCGAAAACTTATAGTTAAAAATGGATTTTTATTTAAGATTCAGTTGTGTTAATTGATTTTATTAGAAAAACCGCTTACAAGAAAGAATCGATAAACATTTTAATAAATGACCGAAAAACAACCTTATTTCAATAAAATAAAGAAAAATATAAAAAAACTCGGATGTAAATGACATATTGCCCTCTGGAGCAAAGAAAAAATCGCAAATTTAACTTTGCGGGAGCTTAATTTAGGGAATTGATCGTTATCTTCGGTAAAAACGGATAAAAATAAATCTGACGAAACAAAAAACCATTTTTAAATTCAATTTATAGAGATAAAGATAGTAATTTCATTTTAAAGTGCTTGATACGACCAAAAAACAAAGATTGAAAATAGAATTAAGGATCATTTATTTGATTCATTATAAGCATTCCTGGAAATGCCGAACGCCATTCTATTTTCTTAGAGTTTTACAGACTTTTCGTTAGAAAATAGGGATTTAAAACGTATATACCTGTTATATAATCTTCGTTATTTTACGAATTTTAACATAAGTTTTTTTATGGTCCTGCGAATGTTCTTGCAATGTCGTTGTTGAAAAAGAATTGCGGACTTATACCTAATATCCTTTTAAAAATTTAAAGAATTTTTTAATTGCCTTGTGCAGAGAGACGCAGGGAAACGAGAAAATTTTAAGTAATTAAAAAAAATGAAGTGAAGTTATTAACTTTTACTTCATGTTGAAAATGTATTCTACAAGAGCGGAAATTTCAACATATATTAATTTGTAAAAAATGTTTTCATTTAAGTGTTGACCGTTTTTGCGTAACATTCAGTAAGTCGATTCTGAAAATATTGCATACCGCGGCGCAATGTTTTCTACTGGATGTTGGCGATTTCGTCTTCAATCTGTTTTTTGAGCCGGCCAAAGTTTCTCGGTCTAGCTTGGTACAAAACGCTCTTCAGATGTCCCGATAAAAGGAAGTCGCAGACTGAAAGGACTGGAGACCGGGGCGGCCAAACGATGTTAGCAGTCCTTGAAATTATGCGATCCCCCAAACAAACGTCTCACTGCTGTCGTGAAGTTTTTGAGGTGATTGCGTCCTGTAGAAACCAGGTCTGCTGAAGTTCAAGATTTGGAGGTTATTAGAGCCTAGGAGCAAAAAATATCTAGCATGTCGACATAACGTTGAGACATCGCAGTGACAGCGGGGCCCCCTTCATCTTCAAAGAAATAACGGCCTATCACCCAACTACACGAACCTGCACACCGAACAGTATGATTAGCACCTGGTGAAGCTGAGCAGGCTTTGTTTGTGCCCTTAACGGAAGTTCTGATTATTCACGTATCCATTTAAGTGAAAACGGGCTTCATCTGACCTCCAAAGACTTTCAGTATCGTTAGCACGGTCTTTGATTTTAGACAACAGTTTTTCACAAAATAGCAGACGCAATACACAATCGTTAGGTTTCAGCTCTCGGACCGTTTGAATGTTGTGAGAACGAAATTTCAGGTTATGGAGTATTCTTTGAACGTTCCGACGTCCGAGTCCGAAAATCGACGAACCGATTTTCCTCACCGAACGACGAGGATTCCGTACGACTGCAGCTTTCACGGCATAATTTTTTTCTGGCGTACGTACAGATAATACATGCCCACTACGTTTTTTTTTTTTTTTATTAAAAAGCCGAACCGGTCTCTTCAAAGTTACGAACCCAAGTTTTGATTGCGTGTGAAGAAGGAACTTCACTGCGGGGCGGAATCTCATAATGTCGCTGACACTCTCTTTATGCAACTGTCACCATGTCGGCAAACACCCCTTACGGCAACTGCACGCTCCACACCATTTCACTGCTCCATCACTACGTAATGTCTATTACTGATCTAAATTTTAACGTCTTTCACCCACATAAGGTCTCCTATATGGCTGCCTACATCACATTCACAATTTCCGTTACTCTGAGCTAGCCTGTAATATAACTACGTTAAACAATTATCCCTTATTTACATTTCATTAATGCGAAAAAATATCTGTTAGATCAGTTCTAGGATTCATACTGTCCTAAACCTTTTTAAGATAAATTTTATTCTTATACGATCCTTCATAACAATCGTGTAAAGGTCGTGACGGTTGACTTGAGTGAAAAGTTTCAATGGTTAGATGTTTTTTCTTCCTTGTACGAAGTAAAGGAAGTATTGTATTCGCAAAAATCTCGGTTTTCAGATTTCAACGGAAATATCCATTTTGACCATCCCTTAATCTATTTTGACTAGTTTCGATTTGACGTCTGTCCGTAAGTATGTATCTCGCATAACTCAAAAACGTAGCCGTAGCAAAAATTTAGCCGTAGAATGTTGAAATTTTGTATTTAGAACTGTTGTAACATCTACTTGTGCCTCTTCCCTTTTGATTGCAATCCACTGAACCAAAAAACTTCAAAATTCAATTTTTTTTGGATTTTGGACTTTTCCTTAACTGCACTAATAGCCCTCGTTGAGAGGGCTATTTCAACGATATATCTAAATGGTCCTTCCTTTCATGGGTTCTAGAGTTATAGCAAAATAAAATTTTATTTAATGAAATATTTTTATCTTACAAGGGGAAGGAACATGTATATATATATATATATATATATATATATATATATATATATTCCATATACATATAGATTCAGATTTCATATACATATATTTCTTTTTAATATTTTTTTCTTAAATTTAAATACATTAATTTATTGATAATTATTAACCTTTGATTGTAAAAAAATCTTTTTCAATAATAATACAAAAAAAAAGGAAAAAAGGTATTAGTGAAATAAAATTTTATATACTTTTCATTTTAATTCAAACATTTTTACAATCAGAGGTTAATAATTATTAATAAATCAACATATTTAAATTAAAAAAAAAAGTTAAAACAAATATATATGTACGTATGTGAGCTCGGATTTGAACCGAATTTACGGATCCGACACGTTCTCACTTACACCACATATCCACTTGAGCGACGTGAAACAAAATTAATACATAAACTTACACAAAATGCTAAGGAAATTTTTAGGGCCAGTTTTTTCGAGTATAATTTTGTGATGAAGACACGTAAACTGTGTATTATTCACACACGCAATACGGTTCAAATCGGTGTCCCGAAGCCCGTGCCTAAAATTTAGTAACCTTCTCCTGTTTCCCTTTTGTTTTTAGTCTATCCTAATATTTAGGTAAGACTGTTGAATTAATAATTGTATAAATATATTTGATGTTAATAAAAACTAATAATTTAGCATTTGCGTAACTGTCCACTTTATTAAAGAATTCGAGGATCGTATATCACTTTTAATAAGTTTAAATGAAGTGCACAAAAAAAAAATGTAATATGTAATTTAATAGGCGTACAAGGAAGTCATGTGGTGTCCACATCAGGTTTTTTATACTAACTTTGACCTTACGATTGGGATTGCCTAAAAATACACGTGTTTTTTAATGCATTTTGTTTCCGTTACGGGACTATACTAAGCGCTTTGTTAACATGAAAGGTGACTTTGCCGTGTAACTGTCTCGGCCATAAAAAATTAATAAATCGTCGAAAGATTTTAATTATACATAAGATTCAGCAATCGATTACGTGTAATTTGTATGAAAGGACACTTAGTGTCCCGTTTTCTTTTTATTGATATAAAAAAAACCGTTTCCATGTTATTTTCGGAAAAATAAAACCGAGGTCGATAAAATTTGACATAGAAATATGTTCATGTGATTTGATTTAAAGATTTTTAAAATGTTCATGACATTTCTTTTTTTTCGCAAAAGAAGCGCATTCCGAGATCGGATGCGCGTTCTGCGATAAATTTGGTATCGTTGGCGTAGTCAGTCAATGTGAATTTGAAATAGTGTATAAAAATTTGAAATCAATATAGAATGATGACGTTTGATGTACGTAAATTTAAAATTATTTTATGAATTAAAAAAGTCACATGAACGCCAATTCGCCCATTTAAGTACATTCTTTTCGTAATTTTTATTATCTAGATGCAATTTGTTATTAAATTTGCCACGACGTTATTGTATTGTTCAATTGAAATGTTTGTTTATAGATATAATATGTAAATACTCATCTTATAGTATCAAGTAGTATTGTTTTTTGTGGCATCAACATCGATTTTATTTTTCCGAAAGCATGCAGGAATCGCTGGTTTTTTTTTAATTTTTACAAAATATTCTACGTCAAAAAAACGAAAACGAAAAATGGCAAGTTAAGTGGCATTTCATACAAATTAACGATACACACATAAACGATTTCTGAATCTAATGGTATAATTAAAATCTTTCTACGATTTTTTTACACGACAAAGTCATCTCCCATGTTAACAAAGCGCTTAGTACAGTACCGTAACGAAAAAAGAATACATAAATAACACGTTTCGCTTTAGGCAGTCCCAACGTAAGGTCAGAGTTGGTTTAAAAAAAATCTAAACCGCTGAAACCTTTCACTCCAGTCGCTCATCACAAACTATACACGATTTTTTTTTTATGAAGGATCGAATAAGATTATAATTTATCTTAAGAAGGATAAACTCGAGCTGATATTAACACGTATATTTATAACGCATATTTCCTGCCACGAATAAAATATAAATAAGTAGATAATTGCCTAATGTTCTTATAATACGAGGTGTGTGAAAAAAGTAATGAGACCGACTTTTTCTTAGCAAAGATTTTATTATTTTCAAACAACAATATTATCCCCTTCAAAGTTGTTTCCTTGGGCAACTATACACCAGCGGAGTCGTTGTTCCCATTCCTGGTCGCAGCGCTGGAAGGCTTCAACCGGTAGGGCTTTTAATTGGTCGGTCACAGTCTTTTGAATGTTCTTCAGAGTTCCAAAATTACGACCTTTTAAGACAAGTTTCAATTTCGGTAAAAGGAAAAAGTCACAAGCACTAAAATCAGGTGAATAGGGGGGGTTGAGGAACCGTAGAAATGCGTTTAGAGGTCAAAAATTCCCTGATGGAATAACCCGTGTGACACGGGGCATGTCATGATGAAGCATCCACTTGTCTGAAATGTCTGGTTTCACGCGAATCACTCTTTTCCTGAGCCTTTCACGGACACCTTTGTAAAATACTTGGTTGACAGTTTGTCTTGGAGGAACATATTCTTTATGCACGATATCCCTACTGTCAAAAAAGCAAATCGGCACGGTTTTGATCTTTGATTTGCTCATTCGACATTTTTTCGGCCGAGGAGATGACAAAGTGTGCCACTCTTCGCTTTGCCGTTTTGTTTAAGGATCCTACTCAAATATCCAGGATTAATCACCTGTGATCACACGATTGAAGAATTCTTGGTCTTTGTCAATCCTCTCAAGAAGATCAACGCACACGTTTCTTCGATCGTCCTTCTGTTCCGTTGTGTGGTTTTTCGGCACCAATTTCGCACAAACATTTCGCATGTCCAAATCGTCTGTCAAAGTTTTATGTACGGTGAAATCGTTTAAATTTAACTGTTCACTCATCATCCTTATTGTTACTTATGTCCTAATTGTATCACGACTTATTGTCCTTATTTCCCTATTATAAAAGTCTATTAGATATTAGCCCGCAATTTTTATTGAACAGTTAGGATTGTATAACATTTTTATATTTTTTGAAATTCCTTTTTCTAACGAAAGTTTTGTAAATATTCTTCATTATTGTTTTACTTCATTTTATGGTACTGCTTCTAGTTTCACGTCTAGTGCTGTAGGAGAGCTATTGCTTTAGAAGGGAAAGTATTGTAATCGGTCCAGTTTGGACACATTTTCACCGAATATATATCGAATATATATATCGCCGAATATACCTTTGGAGACATACGGAACCCAAAAAACCAGTTGGAAATTTTCCGGATGTTTGTATGTTGGTGCGTATGTTCGGTGTCGCACTAGATCACCTTGTAAATCGAGAAACTACTGGACCGATTTTAACGAAAATATCTCGAGATTTCGCCCAATTAAGGTCTTATTTTTCTTAGGCATATTTGTTAATTAAAAAGTAATAATATTTTTTTTTTTAAATATTTTTTTGAAAAATCGTATCCGTACAAAAAATGTGCTAAATAAACTAGCGACTGAGGTTATACTGCGTTAATATTAGCTGTATTACCACAAGGAGCGCTGGTGTAGCACTGACATACAGCTGTTGTAGTCGACTGTATGTTGTGACGTCACAGGCGAGCGGTAGAATCAAATAAATGAATAATATCTAAATAGTACCGCCACACCCGCGCTAATGAAATACGATATACGCGGGCGTTTTAGTTAGAATTATTGAATTAAATAAACCAAAAATATTATGTTTAAATAAAATTATAAATATTTTAAATTAATTTCTGTGTGTAAGCCGTTCATCAGAAAAAAAGGCGCGTGAAGGGAAGTTCTAAAACTGTATTGTCAGCTTTTTTCTCTCATCTACTATTACTATTTACTATTTTCTCAATATATATTGATGATGACTGTTTAACAATTGAAATGATTTTATAATTATAAATTTTAAATAAACGATGTTTTAATCGGTTTTTATTTTAGTTTTCAAATTTACATGTTTGGTTAGAAATTTTTAAATTCGTGACAGTTTATAAATTACCTTTACTTTTGTCTGAATTATTCGATAACACTCTGATAATTGATGAAAAGTAAGTCAATTCTTAAGGATTTTTTAATCTTATCTTTCGGGTAAAAAAACATAAGCGCGCGGAGACACACACACACACACACATTTTTGGGTACAATCTTTAATTTGTAATCTCTATGAAAATATAAAACTCGAATCGTTTTATTTTCTCACTAATGGAAAGGTTGTAATTATGTTGATTACGTGCGATAATATCTGAGATAAGTTTAGTAAGTAAGCGGTCTATATTCGAGAGAAGTTCACACTTCAACTGTACTGTTAAGAAGGCGAGTCTATATTGACTTGTATTCAACGGTTTAACGATTCAAGAAGCTTTCGATTCACTTCTCTCACCTCTTACCTCTTACCGACACTCCTGCTAGGATTTCTCATATTCGGTTGTACAGTATAAGTGGTTAAGGTGTTACCCTTTCTGTCTTACATTCTCTCTGTCGTTCCTCTCATTTTCTTTCATTTTCTCTACGCCTGTGGTTGACGTCGAGTTGCGTTTGTGTGGTAATGGAGTTACTAACAAAAGCCTTCTTCCGTTCGTCCCTCTTATCTTTTTCATTTCTTATTTTCTCCGACGATTTTTCTTTCTTTTTGTATTAATTTCATTCTCTTTTTCTGTTATATTTACATCATTTTAAGTTCCAGTATATCACCGTTTCATTGCTTATTATCTGTTCATTATTTACAATTTAAAACGTTTTTCGCAGATCTGTTTTTATCTTTTTCGCCTTTATCCTCTTTTCCTTTTAATCATTCATCTTTTTTTCTATTTTTTACGGCTTTTCATTCAGTTTTTTATATACAAAAAAGAATAAAAATAAAAATCTTCGTACAAGTATAGAATTAAAAATCATATTATTTTCTCGTATGTTGTAAATATTTTTGTTCGATAAGTAAAGTAGTAAATTTAGTTAATATAGTCAACTCGAATAATTTTAAATAATTCAATTAGCGTTAATAATTTTACACGAAAGAACTCCGTTTAACTTAAATAACTCGGACCGTTAAATTTTCAGATAAGCGTTACTGTTGAAGAATAAATACAAAATTGTTTTCACGTTTTATATATATCATCATTCTGTAGTATTCTGCCTGGCGGCAGGTCTCTTACGCCAATACTTTCTCGGTTCATTTCTGTCCTAAGCCTTCTTCTTCATTCTCTTACGGTTTTCAGTCTTCATTTCGAGTATTCACATTTCATTTTTCTTCTTCCTAGCTTCCTCATTCTGTCGATGTTTGTAGGAGTTTTATTTTTCCTGTTTAGCCTTCGGAAATCACCGTCAGGTATTAACTTCAGAGGATGATATGCGTGAGTGCAAGTGAAGTGTCGTCTTGTACAGTCTCAGGTCGACCGTTTCTAAGATGTGTGGTTAATTTAAACCCGACCGCCAAAGAACACCGGTATGAACGATCTAGTATTCAAATCCGTATAAAAGTAACTGCCCTTACTAGAATTTGAACGTTGGAACTTTCTACTTCGAAATCGGCTGATTTGACAAGACGCGTTCACCAGTAGACCGACTTGGGTTTGTAGTTGTTACTGAGCACAAAGGATCTGGTGGTTTTTTTTCGTTGCAGAAGTAGTAATTGGAAATATTTTATCCACAACTTTATCGTAATGCGGCTCATGATGTGAATTATGAAATCGCAGCAGAATAATCGTTAATAAATTTAAAAAAAAGGATTTTCTTTCTCAGATCAAGCTTATTCATTTAAAAGCGGGCGAAGCCCGTGAGAGGAAAGGGTCATTATTTTACCTCTCGTTAATGTTTAGAAAGGAACTGAGCTTTCTAAACTTTAATTTTCATTTCAAATACGACGAACAACTGGATTCGTTTATTTAATTTTTATTTAAATTACTGTTACATCCGTTGTTCTTGCCTAGTTCTTTTTTTATACGATATAATTTTATTATTAGTGAAATTGTTTATTTCTTTCGACACCGGTCACTGTAGGATCACATACGTACAACAGTTAATTTCTGAGTAGTTTCATAGCCGTCCAATACTTCATTTTTTCACTGCGCCTCTTCCTTCTTCCTTTCGACCGCCTTAGGTTAGCAATTTCTTTCTTCTCCTTTGGGATCCCTTTGAATTTTGAAATTTTTTCCCAAGACCCTTACGTCTTTTAAATCGTTTATGTTTATGTTTGCTACCCTTAGGTTTTCTTAACTTGCTTGAACCGTTCAACTTTCGTCTTGTTACCACTACATTTGTCGAAAATTTTCTTCGTAAGCCGGTTTGAATCCGTGAAATACAGTTATTATTTTTTTATTACTATCATTATTTATGGTGTATTTAATATTATTAATATTTAAATTTTATTAATTTATTTATTTAATTTAATTCTATCTGTACTGTCTTCGTCTTGGATTATTCGTCAAAATTTTGAAAAACTGTAGGGTTATATTGCTGGACGGGGTATATCTATTTTGTTATTACATTATTCTTTTGCATTTTTAACCGTCCCGTACTTAGTTATGTTAGAAGTGCTAATATTCCACTCGCCCCAGAAGGAACTGCTGCACATCAATAAATAAATAAATTTTGTATTCTGATCGGTACATAATACAACATACAGATCGGGCGAAGAATGTGTGTACAATTAATGATAAAATAAAAACGAAATGATTAATTATTCAAAATAAGCACGTGAAATAATGTTAAGGTAAATACAAAAATATTTGCAATTTAGGACATTTAAAAATAAACTTTCTTTACAAAATCTATTTTAGGCTTTTTGTTTTTTTACAGAAAACTGTGTTTAAAATAAGTTTAACTTATTTTGTAATTAAGATAAACGACAAAATAATTCTGAACTTAGAAGACTTTAATGAAAATATTAGATGACGTATTTGTATACACGTTTAACGGACTGCGGAGAAATAGGGGTTTTTAAAAATATTTTAATTAATATTATTTACAATTTATCGATCGAATAATATTGTTTTGTAAAACAAATTTTTTAATTTTGTATCGATGGAAAATTTGTTTTTTAATTATAAACCAAAGTGTCGTTTTATGTTATACGATAACAATTCTGTTGTTCGACTTGATAGAGATGTACAACGGTTATTATTTTAAGAACAGCTTTAGCTATTCCTTTTACAAAATGAAGATACCGGTTTACGATTACTAAATTTTGACAAGTTAATACATCACTTCAATTAACCGACAAGTTCAATTTTTAATAATTTATTCTGATTTATTTACATATTCGAGTGACTTTTTTTATAAGAGCGTTCGAAATAGTAGGAGCAACCGTATATTATTCCACGCAAACAAAAGTATTGGTATTTTATGCGGGAGAATATATATACACACACACACGTACAGTTTTTCCCAGTCTGTTTTTCCATTTATTTTTATAACTATTGTTCTTCCTCCTCGCCGTATTCTATTTCCATGTTTTTTGTTTACTATTATTTAATGATATATTTATTTGTCAAAACCAGATATAACGAATAATTAAACGTAATTTTTTTTTAGTATAACTTGGTTTCTATAATAATTCTCTTTGACACTTTTAACTACAGTCACCTGTACGTAGCTATTTACAGCGTATATTTTATATATGTTAAGCTTCAAACAAAACGGTTCGTCAATATTTTAATTTAGATGAAAGGTAGGGTAATTTAAAAGAGTTGATGTAGTAGGGGTTTGAAGAGTTCATTTAGTAGTGCAGCTTGCGAGTACACGCGTGCGTGCGTATATATATTGTAACTAAATACATTGACTTTGCTAGAAGCAGTATGTGTTCATTATCAGAATGCGTTGTATTTTTTGTTTCGATTTTGCATTTGCTATAATTTTTTTTGTTTATAACGTATTTATAGAATATTATTTGTACGTTGGTACTACTGCTTTTTCTTTTGTATTTTAGTTCGTTCATTGGCTGTCAATAAGTTTATAAAAGTCGATCGCTGCAAGGTGCCAATTTATCAAAAACAAATCTAAACTTATTATTTTTTTTTGCGATTTTAGTTTTAGGTACAGTAATTTGTTCGTTTACTTAACCGTTCGTTTCTCTTTCTTTTATTTTCTCAGTTTCTTTTTTGGCTGTTAATGGAGAGACAGGATACCATTTTATTTATTATTTGCAATTTTTTGATCGATTTATGTTGATTTTGTTTATAAAGTTGTACAGCAACATTTATTTGTTTATATAAAAAATCGCATTATATTTATGAAAGAAGTTAATAAATTATAATTAAATATCTGTATTCTAAATTTTTTCTCAGCTGCCGTGTGGGGTTTGCCGGTATTATGAAGATGATAAAGTTTGCAGAAGAGCTTATTTTTTTGTTTTGTGATGTGTCATTTATAAAAATCTATTGTCTGGGTGTTTCAAAAAGGACGTAGCCCTAAGTTTAGGAAGGTAGAAGTCACGCGTAGGTAAATTTTATTTCTCTCTTCATGTCGGTTGGCAACATTGTACTCGAGGTTAACAGCTTGTAACAGGTTAAATGTCCTTCTTATGTACTAGCGCTATACCGGTATAAATTCGTATCACCGTATATATTATCGCATCGGTGTCGTTCAAGAACTGAAAGAAGTAGACCGCAGAAAACGTTTACAGTGTTTTCGTCTGTTTCGTTCTCTTGTTGATGACAACAGTATTGAAATTTTGGATCGTGTTTATTTCAGCGACGAGGCACGGTTTTACTCGGATGGGTACATTAACAGTCAAAAATGCCGAATATGGCGAGTTGAAAATCCTCAAGCGTTTCACGAACGATCATTATACGCGCGTAAAATTTGTTTTTAAGACTTTGGAAAAAAGGTCTATTAGAAAATCTAGAAAAAAGAAAAGAAAATTATAAGAAAAACTTTAGGTCCTAAATTTGCAAATAATAGGTAATATTAATTACAAATAACAAACTTTATACTAAAACTTAAAAACTATCAGAAACGATAAGGAAAAGACGAATGGCATTTCACTCCTGCTTATTTAGAGTGAATAACAGTAAACCGACTAAACAAATTGTTGATTTCTTCCAAAGTAAAGAAAAATAAAGGTAAACGGTTGAAACAAGTCAACGAAGACTTAAAAGAACCGAAAATAACTGGAGAAATTATAAGAGAAAGAGAATATTTTAAAAGCTGTAAATAAAAGGGTCCAAGAAGCGCCAAAACGCAAGAACAACAGACTTGAAATTTCTGAAGAATGAAAGAAAGAGATATCAGAAAGAATGAAGAGGTACTGGGCAGATAGAAAAAAAGAAACAACCGGAAATAAATAAAAGATCTAAGGTGTTTCAAGGTGAACTATTTAGGGGGGAACAGAGAACTAAATAAACAGTTAACTAAATACAATAACTAACAGCCCAAATCGAGTGACACCCCCACCTCCCCGTTAACACAATAATATTTTTATCATTTTAAAAATAAGATATTTTCTTACGATATCATATATGAATTAATATTTTAATTACCTTTGTTCCACGGTAAAATTTGTTACTTTTTTGTTTCAAATATTGTTTATTTACCGGGTTTTTTTCTCATTTTATTAAATACATTACTTTAAGGATATTCGAATAATTATTTTAAACGTCGGTTAGAAGATTTAATGCGATTGAAGTTTTGGAATATTGTGAGATTCGTTCGTGAAATATAAAGTTTGTCATTCGAACAAGTTGTAATGCAGCAATTAGGTACTGTCGTTACTAGAAATTGTTTGTCGCTTTTTGATAGGTTGTCGGGCGGTGGAAGGTCGGATTGAACCGGTCCAATGAGTCGAGCGAATTCTCACTCGCTCGCACATTGTCACTTTTACCCGCACTACTCCCGCTATGTTTCATTCCGTAACTTTTCACAGCCATCTTTTGCTTCCCGCTCTCCCTACCGCTCCCACCACATATTTCTTATCTATCTTGTATTCTTCCTTCCTTTATTCCCACCCGTTAATTTCCCCTATCCCATCGACTAATAGTTAATGGAATCTTAATGGAGGATGAAACTGTTGTGGTTTTCTCACATCCTCGTTTTTAAAAATAGCTGCTCCTTCTTTTCTTCTTGTTCCGGCTTTTTATTTTGAGTCTCTTCCTCTTTTTTTTATTGTTTACCATCAAGGAAATATTTTTTCCTTTTTACAGTATGTACACAAAATGTGTCGTCGTCATAATCCACGTTTTCTAATCAATACAAGAGCCTGTACTTACTTTTAAGCCGACAGACTTACGTTAGATAAACATTTTGTGCATTTTATTATTTCTTTACGTGTTTTGTCTTTTTTTGGCGTTTTCTCTTTTCAACAAGATACCCGTAAAAAGAAATTACTAAAAGGTTTTCGCATATTTTAAGTCGCTTTAGGATTCTGTATAAGTTATTATTATTATTATATTTTTAGGCGGTAACGTTCTAATTTCCTTTTCTTTATACGAGGGTAAATCAATTATTATTGTAGTTATAAATTTTACTGCGATACAAATAGGAAACTTACATTTACATCATTTTTCAACACGGTCCCCTTGCATTTAACGCACTTGGTCCATCGTTGCACAAGATTCTTGATGCCCTCGTCAAAGAAGGTTTTCGGTTGAGCTGCAAGCCAGGAATGCACCGCTTCTTTCACTGTTTTGTCCGAGGTAAATCGACGGCCCCTTAATGCCTCTTTGAGTGGACCAAACAAGCGGTAGTCAGAAGGGGCAAGATCAGGAGTATACGGTGGACGAACCGGTACTTCAAAGTCGAGTTTCTAGAGCGTTTCAGCAGTGCGGGCAGCAGTAAAGGACGGGCATTGTCGTGCAACAACACAACACCTTTCGACAGCAGTCCTCGCCGTTTGCTTCGAATCGCAGGCTTCAGCTTGGCAGTAAGCATCTGAATGTAACACGCACTGTTGATTGTCGTGCCCCTTTCCTCATAATGTCCCAGTACTGGGCCTTGTGAGTTCCAAAAAACCGTAAGCATCAGTTTTCCTGCGGACGGTTGGGTCTTGAACTTTTTTTTGAAGGGCGGATTTGGATGTTTCCATTCCATATTCTGCCGTTTACTCTCCGGCTCGTAATGATGGATCCGTGTTTCGTCACCGGTGATGATTCTGTCTAAGAAGATGTCCCGTTCATTACTGTAGCGATCCAAATGTTTTTGACAGCTGTCCATGCGCGTTTGTTTATGAGACTGTGTGAGTTGTGAGACTTTATGAAACCCAAGTCTGTTGAGGACGATTTTATAGGCAGAACCGTGACTGATTTGCAGACGATGTGCCGCTTCATCGATAGTTACACGTCTGTATAAGAAAACCGTGTCGCGTGCACGCTCAATGTTTTCCTCATTTGTGGCAGTAAACGGTCGTCCGGCTCCTTCGTCGTGCTTAACACTTGTGCGACCGTTTTTGGATTTTTCAATCCGTTCGTAGACAATCCGTTGAGGCAACACACTGTTCCCGTACTGTACCGAAAGTCTTCGATGAATTTCTGCCCCTGATACACCTTTCGACCACAAAATACGGATCGCTGAACGTCGCTCTTCTTTGGTGCAAACAGAAAGCGTTGCAGCCACGGTTAACGGCAGGGCGGCGATAATGGAACTAACCTAGCAGCATCAAACCTGCACAGACATAACAATTAAACCGCGCATGGGTCAACTACGCACCACGACAGTACTACCAACATAAAGAAAAATATAACTAAAATGCGGATAATAATTGACTTACCCTCGTATATGTGGTATATTTTGGACTGGTTTTTTCTTAACTGCAATAATAAGCCCTCATTCAGAGCTGTACGATATACTTTGATGTATTGCTATTACGATATATTATAAGCGGTACTTATTTTCATCGGTGTTCCACAGTTATAGCCAAATAAAAGTTTTATTAATGATATATTTGGATCTTACAAGGGGAAGGCACATCGGTGCGAATCCGAATTCATCTCCTTTTTTTACTTTTTTTTTTAAATTTAAATATATTAATTTATTTATAATTATTAACCTTTGATTGTAAAAAAAATTTACGATAAATAATAATTCAATCGATAATAACAATAAAAAAACAAAAATGAAAAAATATCAGAAGTTATTATTGAAATAAAATTTTATGTACTTTTAAAAATGTGTATATGTAATTTAATAGGCGTAAAGGAAGTCATATAGTGTCCACATCAGATTTTTTTTTACATTTTGTTAAAAACAACTATTATACACATAATTATTTTGAATTTTTTATAAAAATTTATAATTACAGGAGCCACCATGCTTCTTAATACGAACGATTATTATATATATATAATGTAATAATCCTTTTACTTCGTTATATTTCTGTCACCATGACAACAGCAATATAATTAAGTAAAATTACTAATCCTTTTTTCTTTAATGAATATCTGTAAAATACTTAATATTCCTACAGACATAGTCGAGGGTCCAGTGTAGTGTAATTTAAAAATAACATTCCACCTACGAGACATCAAAACGTTTTTGAAAACTTCGTGAAACGAAATCCCAGTTTATCTTCGAAAAGAAAGTTTAATTTTTAATCGACCGACCACCGTGGTCGAGCAGGTAGCGTCTCGACATTTCGTGCGGAGGTCCTGAGTTCCATACGAGTGAGGGAAAACCGCTGGCATTTTTCCTACGCTACCATTTTCCACCGGGCTAATAAAAGCTGTTGATGCCCGCTTTTTCATTTAAAAAAATTATTATTAATTATCAGATAATTTTAAACGTTTTGTTAAGAAAGAAAAAATTTGAAGTGTAAATATAGAAAGTAAATTTATTTAAAAATATTCTCGAAAAACATTTTATTTGTGATAACAAAATAACGAATAGCATCTACTTCCATAAACACTCAGCCTTAACTCCACGATAGTAGTATTTACTAGTTTCTCTGATTTCTATTTCTTTTTTTTTCTTTTTAATGTAGTAAATTTTCGACTTTTCCTTTTTAGCGAATGGACTAGAAGTATACATTTTCGGACCTCGTATTCTTTAAATAAAAATAAAATTGAAAATACTTAAATAAAATGTTCTTGTTCTGAAATGTAAATAGATTTTTTAACAGATTAAATATAAAAAAATTAAAATTTTATGATTTTTCTGTAAATTTCTTCTTGATGAATTCTGAACCAAATTAAACATAAAACGTTATTGATATTTATTAAAATAGAACTTTGAAATTTTATTATTTATTTATTCATAAATTATTATTAGTTTTCTACTTTTTGGTAATTAAAAAAAGAATTGAAAATTTATTATTTATTTTTTTGATCGGTTTTCATTTTATTTTAATCTTAAAATTTATTTGATATACTTTGAAAGTTATTTTAACGATTTTGTTTTTTTTTTTTTTTACTATACTAAATAATCGGAAAAGTTTTCTACTGCATTCTTATAATTGTTTTTATTCACCGTAAAAGAAATACCCAACGTAAAAATATGTTCCTCGCTCTTTGTAATCCCTTTTACCATATAACTGTTTTACTTTTAACAAATGAATGCAACAATATTGAAATGAAATACAGTCGGCTAATTCTGTACTGTACATTGTAAAATGTAACAACATATGATAAAACATTATCTATTACTAATTACAAGGTAATTGTTGTGATAGATTGTTATTACTGGAAAATGAATTATCAGTTTAATTCCTCAGCTAGAACGCTCTCATAACTATCATCTCTGTATAGTCACTGTTATCACCGTCATTACATGACAGAGACAGTGAATTACATTAAGAGACGGTGAAAGATTCTGTCGTCTTTGGCTTCAATATTCACCTTCATTTTTTTTTAACTTTTTCACGGCAAGGTTTCCGGTGTTCGTTACTCATCGAACTCGTTTATTCTTCTCGTAGTTTTTGCACTTCTGACATCTTAAACGTTGTGTTGTGGCTCGCAACATGTCGTTTTACCTCTGACCGTACCGTATCGATCGGATTTAAATCAGGATTGTAAGATGGAAGCCGCAGACTTGATGCCCACTTCTTTCCAACGATTCGTCAAATCGGTATCGTTTTCTGTTACTTTTGTTCGACTTAATTAGTTTATACGATTGTGGTTTAAGCATTTGAGACGAAAATGGAATAAGATGTTTCTGTAGCCAAATAGTCACGTTTTGTTTCTCGCTTAACGACGCTAGAAGTTTCTCAAAAAGGGTATTATGATACGGAGTATTGTCAATAATTACTTCAGATTCAGAAGGGAGGTTAGCGACTAATTTTTCGTCAGCCGGTTTCAAATAAATTTTATTGTTCCTGCTATCATGGTAATCGCAACTCTTTGATTCGGCTGTCTAAGTTAACATTGCGTTTGGAATAAATCCCGTTTCACCTACGCCGTGAATTATATCGACCTTTATTTATCGGTAAATGAAATCCTCCATCGCTGTCGTGAGGCCATGATCTTGCCGTCGAATGAGATCATAAAACATAAGATTCATCTACGTGCACGATCGCCGGTTATTTTTCTAAAAATCACTGATCGCTTGCAAATATGAAATCCTTTCTGCCTAATATAATGTTTTTCAACAAAAACTTTTCTTTCGTTTTCTGTTTTGCGCCGCATAAAACCTAATTCTTTCAAAATTTTTCTTAAAATAGTTTCCCTGCCGTTAAAATTAATTTTAACTTTCATTTCTTCACCTAGTTTGGTAAGTGTTGGCAGCTTCCTTATCTCTGAATGAAATTCATTCACACCTCTTCTAACCACGATCACTATTGTCGAATTTGATGCTTTGGGGAGACAGGGCAAAGGAGAAAGGCGTATGCTTCCACTAATATCGTGCCGGGCTGTAACGTTGCATAAACTACGAGGGAATACCCTAGACGGTACTGTCGTAGATCTGAGCACTCGCATCTTTGCCAACGGCCAGGCCTAGATCCCAGAAAATTGTTGTTTGATCCGCACGATAAAAATTTTCTCGAGGAATCCAATCGCTTGAGAAATCTAAGTTTAGTTCGACATACACCGATTAAATAAATAAATTGAAATGTTTACATTTTCTTCGTTCGAGTCAGTACGTTAAATACGTTACATCTGTTAAGTTTTTGAATCGTGAATCTTTGTAGACGACACAAAAAAGTATTAATAATAACAAAAAAACGACTGAAAAAAAATTTATAAATTGAATTAAAAAAACGACTATAAATCTAATAAAATAAAGAAAAGAAAACGAGGTATGGAAGTAAAGGACTAAACATTGTAATGCAGTATTTTAATTAAATGAAATAACGGGTGACCGATCAGGTTTCTGGCAGTTTTAATTTTTTTTAAATGTAGTTTTGATGTTGTAGATGTTTAAGGTTGTCTAACGATTAAGTTCTCACCAGGTCTTAAATCGATAAGAAAATTTTGTCCTTGAAAAAAATTATTTAAATTCATTCGGAGAGCACTTTAATATAGAATAATTACTATTAGGAGTTCTTTAATATAGGACGATTACTATTCAGAGCTACTTTATTAGTTAGAAGTTGTTATATTACCATATAAATTCAAACAGTTTGAAGTTGAAAGTCGGTCATCCATTTTTTTATGTAATTAAATACTTCATAACGATCTTTAGTCCTCTGTTTCCATACCTGGCTTTCTTTTTTTTAGTTCGATTTATTTTCCTTTTTTTAGTTCAGTTTATTTATTTTTGGCTGTGGTTTTTATTTTTTTATTATTAATCGAAGCTAAATTAAAAGTTTAATTTTCGTCGAATTATTAGTTAAATTTAAAGAATTGAAAACGTGTTATTCGGTTATATATGTACTTTTTAAGTTCATCGTATTATAAAATCATTTTATAATTTACGAATGGATTTTCAATAGTCGTATTTGTAGCTTTGAAATTTTACAAAAGGAAAAATAATATCATTTTTGTTATCTAAAATTAATAACTAATGTGATATTTGGTTTAAAAATGGCTTATAGTATTACGTTAAAAGTATAACTGAATTCTTTTATGTTTGTGAAACAATTTTTAAATTGTTTAAGGATTGTTTTTTCTCTTTTTTCACTCTCATAAATCTTTAGGTCTGAAATATATTTATATATATATTTAAGTAAAAAAGTTACTTTAAAAAGAGTTACAAACTTTTTTCCATTCAGATCATCCTAACTTACTTTATTGTAAACTTATTTTATTTTTATATGAAGTTTCTTCCTCTTCTTTAATATAATATTTATTATTTTTGCTTGCTCACTCCCTGTATGTATCTCTTTCACTAATTCTCTCTCTTTCTTTTTCTGATTTATTAGTTTCTGTTCTAACATCGTCGTTTATGAATTCTTCGTATTATTTTGAAATACGTAAATTAGTTCTTTCTTTTTTTGTTAACTTTTTCATTTTTATTTTAAATTATATTATTTTAATTTCAAATATATTTTATTTACGTAAATTATATCTGTATAATTTTTTTTTATTTCTACTTGTTTATTATTATTGCGTGTATAATTTGTTTCGTAATATTATTTTAATCCTTTTTATTATATTTCAACAAATCCGAGCTAAAACAAACAGATTATCGGACGGTTTTAAATTAAAACTAGAAAAATAATACTTATTTAAAATTTTTCTTGAATTTTAGTTTTTAATTTAAGAAATCTGTATAAATTTATAAACATTTATAATTCTTCTGAATTAATAAGAATGCCGTCTGAGCACGCGAAGCTATTGAATAAATTCTTTCTCTCTCCCCTTCGGAACATTAAATCCTTCAGTATATTCTGTATATAATGTTAAAAAAAGGCTACAAATATTTAAAGTAACGCGTTATTACATATTCACTTTATTAAGACGCGTTTGATACAATAAAAATTAATGTATTTTCTATTTTATAGCGATTAACTATAGCGTATTTTAATAAAAATTTATTTTAAATTTAAACTCTTGACTATTTATTTTATGTTTAGTAACAGTGAATTTTATTTTACCGCATTTATTTACATCGCAATAAATAAATAGTCATCGGAGTCAGTAAATTATTACATAAAAACTTTAAAATCACTTATATTTTCCGTAACGATAAATCATATTTATTATTTCTATAAATAATTTATATATTTTGATCGACGTAATAAAGTGTTAATGCAGTTATATCTCGATGTGTTTGTATTTACGTTAGGATTTTAATACAAAAATAGAAACTTTTCGACGTAAAGCTGTAGATAAAATAATTGGATTTTATTTAAAACAGTAATGCAGCTACGAATCCGTTTGTTTAGTCTGTTTAGTTAACCAGCGTTATCCATTTTATAAGCTATGTTTACCGAGAACTTAATAAATCATACATTACATCGACTTCGAAGAAAAAAACGACCGAGATTTATATATAAATGAATTTAAAAATTGTTTTCCGTATCTATTTCATTTGTTTTAGATTGCTAATTTTATTTTAATTAAAATGAATAAAAAACAACGCTTTCATACAGACGGTTAATAATAAATTAAGACAACCCTTAAAAAACAGTGTTTTTTGACCCTAATTTAGGCGTTTTACACAGGATATGTTAGAAACTAAGAGAGATACAGTTTTGGGAACTATTTTTTTCGATTTCCCAGCTCAAAAACAATAAGAAAAAAATTGAATTTGCCCCTTAATTGACCTTCCCAGAATTTCAGAAAGCCTTAATTTTAACGGAGGAACTGAAACTCGGGCGAAATCTTTCACCCTGTATAATTCGCTAACGAAGCGTTTTCGGACCTCTGTTTATTTGAAATTTTTTTCTTATTTTTAGCCTCTAGAATGAGTTGTCAAAGTATTGCCCTATCCTCCTGAATCACCTGTATATCTTCAATTATGAATGAATCGACAAATAACCAGATGTTTATACAGTAACATCTGGTTACTGTATAAACATCTGTTACGTTACGTTATCTGTTTTTGAATGATATTTTCTGTCCTTTCTAGCATTGTCACTCTAACATTCACGGTTGACGCGTTTCAGAGTACCGCCATTCTCATAACTACTCTTAGTACCGAGTCTTCCTGAGTTGGGATCGTGGAATAAATGGTAAAAACGATTGAATATTTTATAAAACATGGGAATATTCAAGCTAAAATTAAAAGGACACGACACAATTAATGAACGAATAAACAGGCGATCCGATGTAATATTTACATCGGAATACTCGGGGACACTATTGGTGGTGAGTAACATTCCGACTTAACATTATGTTAAGTTACAAGTGCGTGGTACAAAAAATATCATTTCTTAAACATTACGTTAATCTGTATTCGCTTTAACGTTGGCCTTCGTTGATATGCTGAAAGATTATGTAATCGTTTTAAACAAAGAATCGTTTAGAATCGCGTTTTTTGTCGCTCCAACTTAGACAAACGTTAATGAGCTTTAACGTGTGAATCTCATTACATTTTTATATAGTAGTTCTTGCTCGACCAATTAATGTTTCTATCGATCTTTTCAGATTTTAATTTTATAATTAGTTTAACGCAGGTCTAAATTTACCTATGTTTTGTTCTAAACGAATTGAAAAAAAAAATTAATTAAAAACCCAGTAAAAATAATAATCGATAAAAATACATTACTTGTTCAAGCAAAGCTTTATTTGAATAATATTTTAGATTTTTTAATCGACATACAAATTTTTTTTTAAATTGCCTAATGTAAATGTAAGCGGTCTAGGTAGTTAGTCAAAACCCACCGGGTCGGTCTAGCGGGGAACGCGTCTTCCCAAATCAGCTGATTTAGAAGTCGAGAGTTCCAGCGTTCAAGTCCTACTAAAGCCAGTTATTTTTACACGGATTTGAATACTAGATCGTGGATACCGGTGTTCTTTGGCGGTCGGGTTTCGATTAACCACACATCTCAGGAACGGTCGAACTGAGACCGTACAAGACTACACTTCATTTACACTCGTACATATCATCCTATTACACTCATAATACTTCATCCTCTGAAGTATTATCTGAAAGGTAATACCGGAGGCTAAACGGGGAAAAAAGTTAGTTACAGCTAAAATTCGATGGAATTGCTGTTTGATAAATTATTACTAAAAATATTACGGTTTGGATTCAATTTTTGGTCGTTAGATTATCGGTAAATATTACTGATGACGTGATACCTGATAATAATTTTGGGGGGATGTTATCGTAGCGGTTTAAATTTCAGAGTAAAACCGGTTTAAGTAGTTACGTATCGCGTTGCAGCCGGTAATAAAGTTACAGTAATTCGACGGTTAGGTAAGGAAGGGAGTTTATTAGTTAGGAGGGGTGAACAGCAACGGCGAAAAGAATCTTTTTTCTTTACTCTTTAGAGCGTTTCTCCCTCTCCGTTTTCTTCGTTTCTCCCACTTCTGATCATTGTAACATCCCACCTGCTCGACCGCTCCATCTTCTATTTCAGTAATTGCCGCTTCTCCGACATCGGTTACGGGGCGGGTACGTTGCGGAGGACGAGGACGTCAGCGATGATGATTATACCGATACCCGGTTGGCGGTTGACGGTTTCTGATGTCATAATCCATCTCTTGCTAATGAGATCCTAGTAATCCTTTTTAGGTCCTTTCTTTTTTCCTCCTTTTTTCCCCGATATCCTTAATCCTTTCCTTCCTTTTTACCTTAATACTACTACTAAAAGGTATCCTTTTTTTGATTTGTATCGCCTTACCTTACATCGCTTTTATAAATTTTTTTTTAACTTCATCCTGTTAATGCGGGGTCGGTAATCTTATAAATCATTATAACATTATTAAAAGGAGATTTATGTAACTATTAAGAAAAGATAACTGTTTTTTTCTTAACTTGATATAGAAAAGTTATTTTCCTTCGTTATTATTAGATGAATAAAAAGGATGGCGTTATTTCAATACGTTTTTTTAAATTTATAAATCGTTTTGTTGTTTCTATCGTAAACGAGTAATTTATACGCGTTTATTTAACCGAGCGTTACACGGGAACGGATGAACCGATTTTAAGACAACTTTAAGAATTACCTTATATTAGACACCCGATTTCATTAAAATTCCGGTTTGTATAAAAACACAGACGCTAATAAGAAAAAAATTAATAAAAAAAAAGATAAAGCTGACAACACAGTTGTAGGACTTTGCCGCCACGTCGCTATTTATAAGTAAAATATAATTAATAAACGAATGACATATTGAAAAAATCCCAGGTTATAATTACAAAATAATAATATTGGCTTGAGGTTAAAACCGCAAATTTCAAATGCGGTACTACTAAAAAAAAATCTATTTCAACAACTCTAAATATTGAAATCGTTTTCAGCGCCCTTTAAAACGTGTAAATCGGTACCTCGCAATACCGTGTTTGTTAATTTCTGTACCGACCCAAAAATGGGAATCAAAGTACAATTTTATAAAAAAAAAATTTACAGAGAATTTATTAAAATAAAAAAGGGAAAAAAGAACAGTTTTAAAAAATGACTTTTGGTGGGGTTTGGGACTCTCGATTTAGTAAAGATTAATTTATATGCGTAATTAGACTATAATAGAAGAAACCACAATGGAAAATAACTTCAAAGTTTAGAGCATTTTTTGGCGTAGGGGTGCGACTTCAAAAACCTTTTTTTCATATATTGTTATTTTCAATCGTTAACAAATGATCCTAAGGAAAATATTATCTTAACTATGCGAAATCTTGATATACTGAAGGTGACCTTGCTCTAAGCCTCACCCCTTTGACCTTTTAAGTTAAACATTTAATGGCATCAACGCTTCGTATATACAAGTAATCCGGCCAAGTTTAGTCAAAATCGGTCCGGTAGTTCTGGAAATATAAGGAGATTTTAGAGTGCGACACCGAACATACACACACACGTACATACCAACATTAACATTCAGAAAATTTCCGTCCCGTTTTTTTGGGTACGTTAGGTGTTGTCAAGATCCGGTGAAAATCGCGTATGGCCAAGGGGGACCGATTTCAATCCGTTGTAAAGCTACAGCGGAAAAGTAAAGAGTTAAACAAAAGTTTTTTTATTACATAATTATATACATCTGCGACGTTGAAATCGTTAAGCTAATGCATTCGTAGGAGCGTTTAACCGCCAAATTTCTTACGATTAAGTTTATTTCCCGTTTATAAAATCGACTGAATATTCAATCGACAACATCGAGATGGTTCAGTCGATCGGATTTGAATCCGATTGATTTCTCACATAATTTCTGTACTTCTGTTCAAGTTATTTTCACAAATCGCAAAAAGTGTTATCGTTCGACCGTTAAATTCACGTTCAAAAATAATTTAAACGGAACCCTGTACGACCTACTTTAAAAGTTGTTTTAACCGGTTCTATCTTTCAGCATCGTCAAAAGTATTTTGAATTTATTCGATTTTCGTAAATTTTGAAGGGGTTGTTAGTGGAAAAATGAGAAAATTTCATTTGAAATTCTTCACGGACGGTATCAGTATCCTTATTATTTTTCTATTTACGAGTGTACTGAAGCGTAAACCCTTCTTGCTTTATTTACTTAAACGTCATTATTTGTAAATGCGATGTACAAATTAATAAAATTACAATCGGAACGTTATTAAATCGACTGATTACTACCGATTACGACACTAAAATTTCTTGCTTGTTAATGAACGTTACAAAATTTCAATCCGCACACAAAGAATTCAGCCCGCCGTCTTTTTTTGGATCTTATTACACGACCGCCCAAAAAGGAGTGTAATATTTTTAGGGGGTATATTTTTTATGTTTGTTCCACCGTACCGGCTCAACGTGCGAACCGATTTAGATGTATGAACCCGCGTTGAAATCCTTACGTTACGGAGAGTGTCATAGGCTATATAAATATGTATGTTTAATTGTACAAGCCCAAAAAAAAATCATATATACGATTCTAAATGGATAATCGATAGTATTTTCAGTATCGATTTATTTATATCGAAAATAGTTGTGTTAAGATCCGCTTCGATTGCGGCCGTAAAATTTATTAATTTATTTCATAATTACTATTAGTGTTGTTGTGTTGTTATTTATTAAGAAAAAATGTTAAGATTTTTCGACCGGCTGTAGTATGTAAGCATTGCTAAATATCGATTAATTGTCTTCGGTGAACGAATCGTTTTGTTGCCTACAAAATCGATACAGGTCACGGTTATTCGGAAATGTTGTTATATTTTGGGAACCGATCTTCCGATTTTAATTTATTTTCATTTACGTTAATGGCATTAATAAAACTGCATGTGTTCTTGAAATATTTTTGTCCAGAAAGGAGTGTAAAGCATTTAGGGTATATGTATGTATGTTTGTTCCGCCGTACCAGATCAAAGGCTGAACCGATTTAAATGTATGTCTCCAGGTTGGAATCCTTACGTTACTGGCAATTCATAGGCTATATATATATATATATATATATATATATATATATATATAATATGTAATAGTGGAGATTTGCATTGAAGCAGAAATTTCAATGAATTAACTTAATGAACTGTGAGCCTCTAACGCTGTATGCGCTGAGTTTGAACTGAATGATTCGAATCGATCGAATGAATAAATATTACAAAAATAATGGAATTAAAAATACGGTAAATAAAAAAATGTTAAATAAATTAAAAAAATTGTTGTTTAATAATAATGGGCTTCCCACGGGGACTGCGTGTGAGGCTAGAGTGGTGAGGTGGTGCGCGCACCTTGTGCAAGGCTAGATCGTTCATCACCACTAACTGGTAACAAACAGGGTGCCCCTGGGGCGCTGTTTCGGAAGGAGCAATCGGGTGTTCTTATAATATCTCTGCAAACAATCGTCCGATTTTCAAAATTCAAACGGGGTATCTGCTAGTATAATACAAAATCACGATGGAACCGAACCAGAAAAAAGGCAATGTTTTTTCTCGGCAGATGTTTTTTTAATTTTTAATATTCATCTCGTGTTTTGGAATGTTTCCGCAAATCGTATTTACGAGCGTAGATATGCGGTTGCGTTCTCATTCATACAATCTTCTTTGTTATCGAGAATATTAAAATGTTACCCTTCTTATCATTATCGTATCGTTTACGGTGAATTTCTTTTATAGCAGGTAATTCAGTACGTAACTTTATTTCATTCGCATTTAGATTTTGTAGAGATGCAGTAAACGCCCTTTGTTTGAACTCGCCGAGAAATTAAAGTCGAAAAAAAAATGCAGTACGGTACTTTCAGCGATAAAGAATTCTACATCGGAAAAGGATGCGTTCTAATAGTCTTCAAACGTTTAAGTCGTAAAGTACACGGCCCGATCCTTGGCGATTCGATAGAACATCGTACACAACGGAAATCTGTCTACGGAAAAATACGCGGCTGAAAATCGCATTCTTTTTCTTATTGCTCGCGTAAAGAATACGCCACGACCAAATTCTGCGCCGATGAACTCGACGCAGGAACGAAAGCGAACGCCGATAGAAAGCGTTATCTGCTGAAGGTTTGTTCTCGTTCTTTAATTATTAATCCGGTCAGAATCAGCGGCCCTGGACGTCCGGTAGATACCGATAAATCGTGTGCTTCTCTAGGCGGAAGCGTAATGTGGAGCAGGCTGGATTTATCCTTTTCTGCGGATGTTAGCAGAGAAACGAGTGAGTTTTTAATTAATTCTCTGCCGGACCGGTTTGCAAAAATACTTATAGAGGTGATTACAGCTAGCGTTCTATATTTTGTACTTTTGCCCGCGTAAAAAGATATTAAAACACGTAAATTATATGAAATTATAATAACTACAAGATTAAACGATACGAAATTTATCAACCTTCCAGATAACCGATGGAACTTTCTTGAATTCCAACCCGTAAATAGCTCCGTTCCATATTTTTAGTTTGTTGTATGTGTTTCTATTTAGTACCCGACAACAGAATGATGCTCGCTTCTTTTATAATACAATTTCTTTTCGGTGTATGATAATTTACTAGTAATTTAGAAAATTTCAGCCATTTTGAGAATTACGTAAAAATTTCTTTCTTTTGTACTCGTAAATTTATATTATGCCACCTCATAAATTTTATTGGGTCTATGTATTCTATTTATTTGTATTGTACACTAGTACTGTTAAGTTTTACCTTGTGACCTATTTTATATTATAGCGCTAAAAAAATTAAAGCCTTATCTCACGATACTAAAATGATTTTTAAATCGTAAAATTTTTATCGTTAATAATAATAATAATAATAATGATGGATTATCTTTATTAGTCTATAAAAGTTTAGATACGTAAATTTAACAACCTATTCAAAGGCACCTACCACCCGCTATACTTATAAACCCTACGTAGCTAGGCTTCATTCATTGATCCTAACAGCCCTTTTTAGCTTTAGGCATCTTTCTTTATTTCTTTCCTTTCTTTTTAAATATACATTTTTATCACTTTTGAAAAGAACTTTTTTCGTTTTGAAAATAACTCCTATCTCATCCTTCGCCGTGCTCCTTTCATCCATTTTTTTTTTCGTTTTATAAACAGTGCTCTTTTTTGTTCTTCTTTTTTACCTTTATCATTCCCGCTGCCCGTCATCGTCATCATTTCTTTATTTTTTTTTTGTTCGTCTTTTGAGTCTGAATTTTCTTTACGTTGTATGTGTATGTATATTTTTTGTTTTCTTTTATTCATTTATTTATTTTTTAACATCTAGAGATAAAAAACAATACAGGTTATTTTGAAAAAGAATAGTATATTGTATACACGTTGATACCAAAAAAAAAAATAAATAAATAAAAGAATATGATGAAAGATTATGCCCTTTGGCTTTTTTTTTTGTCGTTCGTTATTTATTTATTTTTTTATTTATACCTATTTATTCTTCATTTATTGTTGTAATCTTTTCTATAAATTTTTATCATTAGTGAGAGCATATAAATATATATTTTTGATTTTATCGCTTAAATAGCGATCGATGGTTGTGTACTTCGATGGAATATTTGTTTCTACTTGTTTTACATTGTACAGAACGTTTGGATCAATTTTCTGTATGTGTAAAAAAAAAAAATACCGTGGAAACTGTATCAATATTATATTTAAAAAACGTTTTGACATTCTTTATTTGCTATAATTTTTTACTTGTTTTAATTTCCTCCGCTAAATGTAATAAAAATGATTAATAACAATTATCGGCTTGCATTACGGTGCGCAAGCGTACTGCCGGGTTAATATTCTGCAATAACTCGATTGTTTGTCAACGGATTTTTACAAATGAGGTGTCATTTTGTTCAAAATAAAACGCTTAAGAAATTTTGTAAGAAGTAAAAACTTAATCAAAAAATAAATAAAATGATATTTAGGATTAAAAAATTAAGATGGCCACAGTTTTCAAAATTTGTTATTTCGTAGAATAAGATTTTAGATTTTAGATTTTGTAGTCTTATATTTTCCACATTTAATTAAAGTAGGCTTACCCGTTCCTGAGAAATAATGTTTTTGGTGAGAATAACAAATTGTCGTCCAGAAGGACAACAAAGCAAAATAGGAGCTATGTCGATGTGAATATTCTTGCTCGTTTTGGTATCCTAAATCAGTACCTGAAGCTCGGGGAATACCTCCCGGAAGACTCCGTATATATTTACGACTATATATAATACTCATAGTATTTTATATTTTTATGTTATTGATTTATCAAAATTAAAAGATAGATTCAATTCTGTTCATATTATCCACCCGTTCCTTATTACTTTTTATTACCTATTCTCACCGATCCAATTTTTTTCCTTCCGTCGTTTTTTCTGTAATCATTTATTTTATTATTTGAGCGTGCAAAATCTTTAAAGCGATTAACTTTTGAGGATCAGCAGGGAATCGGAATTTAAATTGCTTTTGAGCGAAATAAGATCAGAAGAGAAAGAGAGAATAGATCGAGTATCGAGACGGACAGAGTTAACTTAGGGGTATTATTTTTTTTATAACTTATAATATAGTTTATCCATCGTTGAATCAATAAAATATAATGATTTTATTGTTAATCGTTTTGATGAATGTTAAAGGAGTAAGCTCGGTTTATTTTGTTTTAGTGATTTTTTTTTAAAATATTTGTTAACCAGAACCCAACATAAACTGATCGACAATAAAGATAAAATAATTATTTTACACATATATATATATATATATATATATATATTAAATTGTAATCATGCTATTTCTAATAAAGTATTAATCTGTGTAATATTGAAAAATATTATAGCAAGAAACAGGTTGTCGCTTAATAGCTTTGACGGTACGTGCCGTCTTAGAACATTGTGATAGCCGTGAAAAGGATTATTTGGGATTTAGTACTGTTAGCCCTGAAAAGGCCCGTTTGTGTGTTGATGAGGCAGCCCTGAGAAGGGCTGTTGAGTCCTGTCGATGGTTTCCATCCAAGTCGGCTCGGCCCGGCGAGCAGTTGGGGTTCGTCCATTGGAATCGGACCGAGCTTTCCCTCAGCGGCAGTCGGGTGCCCGATACGGTATCCGCGTGGTGGCTTCCGGAGCCCTTCTCTTTCAGCCCCCCTTCACGGTGTTGATGCGTTTCCCACCGACTCCGTTTTCATCGCTATGTCTTCTGGCGCTAGCGGGCTTCCTGCCGGGCCGACCATTTCTGCTGCTCCGAATTGGAAGTAAGCATCCGCTGCGAGATCCCACGTCCGGCCGACCAGTGGGACTTCTTTCTTCTTCTTCTTCTTGGTTTGCTCCTGGTGGTGGTTCTCGAAAGAGTCGCTCTATGTTTGTCATGCGCTGCTTATAAAACCGTCTACGAGTGGTGAGACTGCAGCTCCACCGTATTGTGCGTATCGCCCGGTTAGCTGGTTCGGTGGAACCTAAAGCGTTGGTCTAGCAGTGAACGCGTCTTCCTAAATCAGCCGATTTGGAAGTCGAAGGTTCCAGCGTTCGAGTCCCTGTATAGACAGTTACACTTTTATACGGATTTGAATATTTCATCTCGAATACCGGTGTTCTTTGGCGGTTGGTTTTCAATTAATCACTCTGTACACCGGTCGAACTGAGGCTGTACAAGACTACACCTCATTTACACTCGTACATATCTCTGAGGTAATACCTGAACGGCAATTCCCGGAGGTTAAACAGGAAAAGAAAGAAAAACTAGCTCGGTGGGGAGGAATGCATGTGCGGGTGCGTAGGTGGACTGCAAGTACTCGACATTTACCGGCTGGCGTCGTGCCCGCCGATAGTAAAAATTCAGGTTTCAAGCAGTTTTATATGATTCTTGAAGAATTAATTTAAAAAAAGAAAATGGCTTACATTCTCCTACTATCTTTTTTTTCTTCATACACTTAAATCGCAGCGCAATTGGGTGGAATATTTAAAATTCGCCTCGTAAAAATCGGTGAACTCATCCATTTTCGACTGAAATTCCGGTAATCAGCATCACCAGAAAATATTTAAAACTCTGTTACGTATGTAATCGGTGTGACATCTTGATGTACTAAATATTAACTAACAATATATATGTATGCGCTGTAGATTTGTATATTTGTTGGGTTATTAGGATTATTTTTGTAACGTTAAATGAGATTACTGTTATGTTATATGTACAATATTTATGTAATAAAATACTATATTAAACGTGATATGTTGACTATGAGCTAATTTTATTTAATACGTGTACATAGAGTTAAAGATAATTATTTAAAATGACGGGGAGAACATAGTATTATTATCTAACTAAAGTTACAGCTTTGTTAATATGCGCTTGAGGTCGGGTTTATTCCATCAGGATAGTAGAATATGTATATATATGTAACTGACGTCGTCTAAACCTCCGATTGATATTCATGCAACACGTATTTTATTGTTAGATTATTATTATTGTTACTATAATTTTAATCATTTTGAGTGTGGAATGTATAAGGTGTACGGGAGCCGGTGGGATTTAAATTTATTAAATACATTGTTCATTAGTTTTCTGACGTGTAATTTATATTAAACTACTAAACTAACGTTTTGCTATTTAAAATTGTTAGTAAAGGTATTTATGCTATAATTACGGTTTAGTTTACACGGGTTATTGAAAATGACAATTTGAAATCCAAAGAGGTCATTCGGTAATTATGTATTTCTAATTACAATATTAATTATTGCAGTAGCTTTAATGTCTGTATGATTCTATATTATAAGTAAATCGTGTCAGTTTTAATTTAAACTATTTTATATTTGTAATCTAATTTATGTTAGAACTATTTATGTTATTTATTTCATCTGTTTCCCTCATACTATCTTTTAATCCTTTTATCTTTCTCTCTTCTTAATTCAATTTCTTTCTGTATATATTAATATACACAAGTGCTTAACGGCGTGAATCGTTCGCTAAGAGAGAAATTCAGTTTGAAAATAAAATAAGAATGTAGCACAAAAGGTAATGAAATATGAAAAAAGTAGATTAATAAAGACTGATAAAGTAATGCGGATTCTCAATAACAAAGAGAATTCTTTTTTAAATGAAAAATGTAAATCCGGTAATATAAATATAAGAATTAGAAGAAAATTCTTGAAAATATTAGAGTAGAATGTAACGTTGTGATACGATTATTAGATATTATAAAAGAAACAAGAACTTTGAAATTCGGCGTTACAGGAGAAAAAAAATTAAAAATTAAGATGTACTGGAGAGGAGAGAAATTTTTGCCGAAATCTTATTGAGAAACGATCTAGCTAGATATATAGTAGAGTCGCGTATTAAGACATCCAGGTTTAGTTATTTCGATAATAGTGATTTGTTGAAGATTAAACCGAATATTTAAAACATTAATCTAGGATGTTTCAATTTGTTGAAATTAAAAGCTCAGCTCGGAAGAAAAACAAATATGAAATAGTATCAGAAAAGTCGACCTACTGATGTTTTTAGAAAAAATTAATATACTGTTGTTTTGGGGATTTTTTTGCCTATTCTGTGGCCGCTATTCAAGAATACCCAGAATTATACCGGCCGAGTACTGTGCTTCTGTACGGTTGAATAGCTGCCGTACCGGTAAGGTGATATTGAGTAGGACGACAGTTAGTTGGCTGCCTAATATACCTCGACCGCATCACTGGTGCCAGAATGCCCCGGTATTGCTCTGGAAAAAGATTACGTATGCGGATCCACCGATCGATATGCAATCGGTGGATCGACTAATCGGCGCTTGAAATTTCCAAAACCTGCGCAGGAACCGGCCCAAAAGCTTACAGAGGAGGACTTTATATCGTACGACAACGGCAGATGTCGTGGGGCGAAAGCTACGGCTTCCAACGGGTACAGGCGATGCCTGCACAAGTGCCGGAGTTTATCTGCTAAAACAGATGCGGTGTCTTGATCGCTTAACAACCGAACACAGTAGATGCAATTAGCTTACGAACGAATAGGGTATGTCACCTCCGGCTGGTTGCGAGTTTGGTAAGCCGCTCCGAAGAGTTGAACATGTAATTAAGTATTACTCACAGCGAGTATACGAGGGAGAGCCACAAGACGTCGTACTTTTATTTCTTTTTCCTGTTTAGCCTCCGGTAATTACCTTTCAGATAATACTTCAGAGGATGATATGTATGAGTGTAGTCTTGTACAGTCTCAGTTCGACCGATCCTGAGATGTGTGGTTAATCGAAACCCAACCGCTAAAGAACACCGGTATCCACGATCTAGTATTCAAATCCGTGTAAAAATAATAAAAAACTGGCTTTATTAGGACTTGACGCTGTAACTCTCGACTTCCAAATCAGCTGATTTGTGAAGACGCGTTCGTCATTAGACCAACCCGGTGGGTTACAAGATGTCGCACTACCTCACTGGAATCTAACTGCTGAAAAAAACTGGATATTAATGTGTGCGATATTGAAATTTGTAATTGTAACTTTGTAAATACTATTTATAAATTTGCCGATTATTATACTAGTTTGTTTAGTTTTAATGATTTGGTCCCAGCGTATTTATGTAACGTATAATAAATAAATAAAGTTTTTATTTTTAAATTATTACGCTTTTAAAAATTAAAATCATCGACTATGTAAACTCCCAAAGCTCGACAAACAATCAATCTTTATTAAATATATATTAATATATATATATATATATATATATGCAAACAATAAATACATTCTTTGATTTTCAGCCACTGATAGAACAGGATGGGTAATAGTATAACAAAGGAAGTGTGTCTGTGTGTGCGCGCGCGCTTGTTGGCGTCTGTTAGGATTAACTACTGAAGATTGCCAGATTAAAAATCTTCAAATTTAGCATCGAAGAAATGGGGAGATACAGTTGGGAGAGGAGTTATATCTTAATTAACCGCACATTTCGGGAACGGTCGAACCGAGACTACACTTCATCTACATTCATACATATCATTCTCATTTTATCCTTTGAGGTTATACCCTACGGGTGGTTCCACAATCTAAACAGAGAAAGGAAGGAGTTGTGTGTCGTTTCGTTTTAAGGAGGAAATTTAGCAACGTTAAATTAAACGTTGCTAAAATCAGCTATTTTTTAAACCATCACAGGCCCCCAAAATATGTCAAATTTACGAATTACAATAAATTTCGTATTAATTTTAAACATTTTATTACAGTTTCGAAATTTAATGTTTTGCCTTTCCAGATTTCAAGTATTTAAAATTTTTTAAGTTCTAAGACAACAGTAACAATTGAAGAAGATAAGAAAGAAGCCGTAATAAGAAAGGGAGTCCGACAAGGATGTTCCCTATCTCCGTTACTTTTTAATCTTTACATGGAACTAGCAGTTAATGATGTTAAAGAACAATTTAGATTCGGAGTAACAGTACAAGGTGAAAAGATAATGATGCTACGATTTGCCGATGATATAGTAATTCTAGCCGAGAGTAAAAGGATTTAGAAGAAACAATGAACGGCATAGATGAAGTCCTACGCAAGAACTATCGCATGAAAATAAACAAGAACAAAACAAAGTAATGAAGTGTTGTAGAAATAACAAAGATGGACCACTGAATGTGAAAATAGGAAGAGAAAAGATTATGGAGGTAGAAGAATTTTGTTATTTGGGAGGTAGAATTACTAAAGATGGACGAAGCAGGAGCGATATAAAATGCCGAATAGCACAAGCGAAACGAGCCTTCAGTAAGAAATATAATTTGTTTACATCAAAAATTAATTTAAATGTCAGGAAAAGATTTTTGAAAGTGTATGTTTGGAGTGTCGCTTTATATGGAAGTGAAACTTGGACGATCGGAGTATCTGAGAAGAAAAGATTAGAAGCTTTTGAAATGCGGTGCTATAGGAGAACTTTAAAAATCAGATGGGTGGATAAAGTGACAAATGAAGAGGTAAGCTTGCATCTTGCAAGGTAATTTTTCGGAAGCTTGCATCTTGCGCGCTCGAATAGTTTTTTCATCGTACGGTTATTTAATTAGACGGCCAGCAATCGATTGACTCGTAACAAACAAACGGGCGCGCGAGCATTAAAAAATCTCTTGATACATTGCTTCAACAGTCTTCTCCGATTCCTTGTCGTAATTAAAATTAAAATCGATTTGCCGTAAAGGTTGGCTTATATGCTTTATTACTGTGTTTAAAGGTAGAAGCATCATAAATTATGGGATTTTTCTCGTTTCTAAACCAAAAACTGTTCGGTTTGGAACTTTATTTTTGTGAGAACTGTTGTTTTATTTTCGTAGTTTTGTCACTTTAGTCATTCTTAATATAAATAGCCGGTATCTTTTTTTTACTTTCATAATTAGGTTTTATTTTCTTGGTCGTAACTCTCTTGCTGCTGCAACGTAGTCAAAGAGAATGTATTTGGGTTTCGGGGTTTTTATCGACGTTTCAAAACTATAAAAAACAAAGTTATAGGTATTTCCTGAAGGTGTGTGTACGTTTGCGGGTCTGTTATTTTATTAATAATGAAATGACTTGACATAAATTCTTCAAAAATCGTTCAAAAAAATTCTATATTGTTGGAATTAAATTCTGGGAAAAAAGGAGAGATTGTCTTCTCATTTTTTGGTTTTTGACACTGTGTGGTGTTAGATAAAATTGCATTTTAATACGATGAAAATACTGTTCAGTTTAAAACGATAAAAGTACTATTCAGTTTATTTAAAATTCCGCGGTTTTAAGTCGATGGGATTTAATGGTGGGAGGTTGTTCAACATTATTTTTAAACGGTTTTTGTTTCATATCTCGAAGACCGATCTACCAAACAATTGAATCTTTGCACAGATATTTTGCTACATAAGCACACACATTATATATATATATAGAATTTTGTGTAATACACGTCCGTTTGTATATACAATATTGTATATCCAATTTTGTATATACATCTCTTTCGTACTCAGTATGTAAGAGAATTTGTATGATATATGTATGAATGTGTATTATCACCTGAGGAAGCTAAGAGAATTCTAAGTGAAAGGTAGTATCTTTAAGTAAAATATCTCTTGTTATTATATATGTATACATATACAGAGTGTCCCTCGAAGAGTTATGCGCGTTTGATTTAGTACTGTTCGCCCATTCGCCCACCGATTCTGTTGAAATTTTATAAACCTTGTAAAGATTTTTGTAAAATTTTTCTATGAAAATTTCAAACTTCAGGATTTATAGAAACAAAATGGCGGCGCTCAAATAAAAATATTAATTTTAGATAAACCACATGTTTTGATCATTACAAAATAACTGGTAAAAATTATTAAAAACAGACTTCCTTTTTGACCTGAAGAAAACCTCCATCGTATTAAAAATTTGATTAAATTTCTCTTTTATATTTTTAAATCTCCGAATTCACGGTAGAAGTTATTTATTATAATTACCTTTTAATTTTAGCTAATACGGTCGGTAGTGTACATAACTAACCGATTTGCAAATCTCTACCTGGTGTTTTATTTTCTTAGCGGTCAACACACGTTTGCACTAAAGTAATTAATAATATGATATTTTAATTATTTTTTATTTCATGAAGAAATTGTGCTTTTAATTTACTGAAAATATTAATTTTTTTGTTCTAGGTAAGTTGAACTTCGTAACAAATTATTACGAAGAGTGTCAACGGGTATGTTCGCCGTTAATTTTTTTTCTTTCAAT